>NC_142090.1:47882312-48032491 GCF_054644295.1 Miniopterus natalensis | reverse complement strand
TTTTAATGTTTACTGTACATCATGCTCACCAGATATTGATCCTTTACAAGCAACAGTGTCAGAGAGGATCCAGATGTTTCCAAATTGAAATTGTTAATGTAAAAATTGCAATGAGCTTTTTTTAAAAAAATTCAACAAAAGAAACTCTTGATAGGGAAGCTTTTAATTGTAAGCAAAGTCTTCATTAATCTTTTCCACTCCAGTATGCCTAGTTAGCATAATCATTGAGTAGCAGTTAATTATTTAGACAACACAGCCACACACTTCATGTATGTGCTATTTAATTTAGTGATTAGGACATACAGTTCTTTGTTCCGGATTTATTTGATCACAAAGGATAAATCGGTGGGTGATACACTATGTGATACTTGAATACATTACATTTTTCAGAGCTTTTGAAAACTGGTTTTGTAGTATGAAAACATTAATGTAAATATAAAAAATTAATGACCTGGTTATTGTCTAGTCAGAACCCAGGTTTCTCCCTGTGTGACTCTTAACACTTAATTGAATACTAAAGCCTTAAGAAAATGAGATGAGAGCAGGTTTATTGAATGAACAGAATGTTTCTTTCCAGATCACTAGCCCATGCTTTACTGGTGTCCATTTAAATTGACACTGTGTCACTATGAAGTATCTCAGTGGCACCCTAACTATGCTCCCCAAGGCTTCATGCACTGCCAGCTAGAGGTAAACTATGGAAAACAGGGCTTAATAATTCTTTCCCTTCTGCAGTGTAAATGTCACCCACTCTCCCACCCTCCATTTTATGACCTAGAGTTGACACATACACACCTGTTTATCATTAACATTTTCTTTTATAAGCATGATTAAATATCAATATTTTTTCAAATATTATTTTTAGCATGATATCCATCCCTTTAAGATGAGCTTACTGATTTAAAAAAAAATTATTTTATTGTTAACAGTATTACAAACATCTCCCATTTTTGCTCCTTTGACCCCTTCCACCCATCTCCCACCCCACCCCAGGCCTTCACCTGTCTATTATCTGTGTCCATGGACTATGCATATATGCTTATAAGCTGTTTGGTTAATCTCTCCCCACCCTCTTTCTCACCTTCCCTATGAGATTGCTGATTGTTTCTAATATAAATCTTTAGCTTGTAGCTCTTAAAATCATTTACCAATAACCACTGATTTTTTTTTCAACTCTACTTCTCATTAGTTTTCCACTTACAGTCTACTTTATATTTTGGTAAAGCTAATCTTTTTTTTTAAACTCCTAGAATATTACTTTTGTACCTACCTTTTATACAACCTGGTACACCAATCTGTTCTCCAAGAGCTATTAGATTTAATTCTCTTTAATACCTGGACCAGGCCTCACTTATTTTAAGAAACCTGCCTTAATTTGTCTAAGCTAAGCATCACCGTGTCATTTCCATTTCTTCAGCAGTTTGTATTCAACCTCATTTATCCATTCATTCTCTCGAAAATATTTATGAGTTACTCACTATGTGCCAAGCCCTGTAACACACTCCAGGAATACAAGAGAGATTGAGATATGTATGGCTCTTGCATTCACAGAGCTTGCAACTAGTGAGGAATGTTAAGAAGTCAAGAGAAATGATAATAAAGTAAACGGCAGCCAGAGAGGGCTTATGGAAACACATAAGAGTAGTATCTAACGAGACTCAGGACTTCAGATAAGGCATCTTGGATAAGATGGAGTCTATATAGAGTCCAGAAAAGGAAATAAAGGTTAGCAGGTGGAAATGAGTTCCAGGTAGAGAACAGCATATGTAGATTCACAGAGGAAAGGATTTAAGAGTCATTTAAAATGAATGGAAGGCAGAATATGAGTTCATGTTTTACAAAGGATGTGCTAAAGGAAAGTGAGGGCCCTCATAAAGAGCCCTGCAAGCTATGGTAAAGTGCTGTGCTCTATTAATCTGTACGTGTTCAGTGCAGCTTTGTATGCATGATCGTTTCACAGTTCTGTGACTCCACAGGATTTAAGATCCAGGAGGAATTCAGAGGCCATGTTCTATTCTATTTTAATTGCCTACATGGCCAATGCCCCGTTTAAAATGGTTGTTAAGGAAATATTTTGACTGACCTGCGCTTAACCAATCATTAAAGTTTGTGTCCGCCTCCACTCTCCTAAGTGGACAGTAACCATCTTTTCTGTAGTCAATGAAATAATGGGGCTTTCATAAGACAGAGTTTAAATCTAAGGCACTGATATGAACAAAACAAGAATGATTCCTAAATTCAGCTTCTTGTTTGTGTTCTCTCTTACACAAAGATAAACAAATATACTTAACCCAATGAGGTAATGGAAGGACTCTATCACCAAAACATATATTAGAATGTTTAAAGAAAGGCAAAAATATATCTAGTCGTTAGCACATTCCCAAGCAAAGGTTTTCTATCCTTCAAATGTTATAAATATTCTTGCATCTTCTTACCATGGTGGGAGTTGGGGAGGGGACAGTGGTCAGAGAGGAATGAGAATTTGCTGAAAATGTCAGCCTTCTCCATTATAAAACATTCTTGATATTATGAAAAATGCATATGCTCCCTGTGAATTATATGTAAGCATCATGCCTCTCTCAATTTCATCTAATTATGAACCATGTAGTTAGGTTATACACTTACTAAATGTGACTGGGAATAAATTACATGTTTTAATGTATATTAAAATTGTACAGAAAAATTGTCAACAATGAAAGGATAAGGGACTAAAAATTATAAGATATAGTAATTCAAGTTAATTCAAGTTATTTAAATATTTTGGAATTTTTTTTGAAGAAAATTTAAAACCAAATAAAAGGTCAAGAAAGGAAAATTTCTTATTTAATAACTCTTGCAAAAATTATCTAATATCCTATTGTTACTTGCATGTGAAATCAATCTACCACATGCATATCGTTTAAATTATTAGAAAGATAAACATGCAGTTAAGATTGTATAACTGGTTTAACCAACAGAAATAGAATAAGGCTTATACATAATGTTTGTAACAACCATGATCATAAGAGCCAAACCCTGGAAACAAACCAAATACAACAAGGAAATGAATACATAAATTGTGTATCTTATAATGGAATGCTATTTGGCAATAAAATCGAATGAATTACTGATACAACTCAACAGCATGTATAAATATTAAAACATTATGCTCATAAAAAAAAGAGCTACACCCAAAAGGGGATACACACTGTGTAACTCATTTCTATGAGATCTTGGAACAGACACACTAATCTATACTAACAGAAAGCAGATTAGTAGTTGCCTGAGGGTTGTATGGAAGAGATGTGAGATGGGGAAGGCTGTGTGAAAAGGGACATGGAATGTTCAGAATGATGGAAACAATCTAAATCTTGATTATAATGTAGTTGCATAGATGTATACATTTGAAAAACCTTATTAAACTTGGGGCATTTTATTGTATTTAAATTGCACATTGATTTAAAATTTTAAATAATATATCATTAATGTTTTTCTGATAACATCAGCTTATAGTATTTGGAATAATAATTATGAAAGCCTTTCAAAAAATATTTAAAGTAACATTCAATTTTGATAATATTGCAAGATTTAGGGATTATTAGATTATACTCTGGCTACATCTGTTAACTAGAATGCGCAAACTGCAATAGAATAGATTATTTATTTCTTTTTAAATTTTATTTATTTATTTATTTATTTATTTATTTATTTATTTATTTATATCTTTATTGTTGAGAGTATTACAGATGTCCCCTTTTTAACCCCACTGATCCCCTCCACCCCACACCCATTCCACCCCTAGGCTTTACCCATACCAATACCTGTGTCTATGGATTATGCTTATAAATACGTAAATTCTTTGATTAATCTCTCCCCACCCACTCCTCCTTCCCCACCTTCCCTCCACTTTTCCAAAGAGGACATACAAATGACAAATGAAAAAATGCTCAAAGTCAATAATCATCAGAGAGATGCAAATTAAAACCACAATGAGGTATCACTTCACACCTGTCAGAATGGCTCCATCAGCAAGTCAACAAACAAGTGCTGGCCAGGGTGTGGAGAAAAGGGAGCCCTAGTACACTGCTGGTGGGAATGCAGACTGGTGCAGCCACTACAGAAAGCAGTATGGAGTTTCCTCAAAAAATTAAAAATTGAACTGCCATTTGAGCCGGTAATCCCATTTCTAGGAATATATCCTAAGAAACCTGAAACACCAATCACGAAGAACTCATGCACCCCTATGTTCATAGCAGTGCAATTTACAATAGCTGAGATCTGGAAACAGCCCAAGTGCCCATCAGTAGATGAGTGGATAAAAAAGCTGTGGCACATTTATACAATGGAATACTATGCAACTCTAAAAAAGAAGGATCTTTTATCCTTTGGGACAGCATGGAGGGAACTAGATAGTATTATGCTAAGTAAAATAAGCCAGTCAGAGAAAGACAAGTACCACATGATCTCACTCATATGTGGAATGTAATAAACAAAATAAACTTATGAACAAAATAGATCCAGAGACATAGAAGCATGAAACAGACTGAGGGATCTCAGAGGGAAGGTGGAGGTGGGAGAGTAGGTGGGGAGATATTAATCAAAGAACTTACGTGTTTATAAGCATAACCCATTGACACAGACACTGGTCTGGGGAAGGCCTGGGTGTGGGGTGGATGCGGGGTGGAGGGAATCAGTGGGAGAAAAAGGGAACATCTATAATAGTCTCAACAATAAAGATAAATTAGAATAAAATAAAAAATAAAATACAGAAAAATAAATTAATATGTAAACGTCTTTAAAATTTCTCACAATTGAATGCCCTATTTTTACTTCAATCCCTAATTTCATGAAAAGAGTTGTCATTGTTCTCTATTGTGAAAGACCAAAGTCAAAGAATACTGGCATCATTCCAAAGACATTTCTAGATAGAAAACTCTGACTGATAGGGTCAAAGCAATTGTGACCTCTTCACTTCTTAACGAGAACACTGAAAAACAGTTCTAACTTTCCTAGACTATTTTCATAAACTTCCCTTGGCAAACCCTAAACATATTACAAAACAGGAAATCATCCTAACAAACTTTGACACCATTATTTCTTTTTTTATATATTTTTTCTGTCTTCCAGACATATTTGTCAGTTGTACTTTACAGTTCTAAAAATTGTGAGGCTGAAGATCTTGTATATCACAAACTAGCATTTATTTCCATTCAACCTTTTTCTTAGAGACAGACATGTTGGGGATATGAAATATTGCTTCACCTCTCACTTCAAAGGAGCCTGCGCTTATTCTTCATGTTCTATTCTTTTTCTCACTGATAAAAGTATTCATACTTCTAGTTGAACATTCTTACACTTTTGTGAACCACAGGATTAAGTGAATTTAAATGACTCTTCCAGTAGAGAGGAAATGTCGAGAATTTATGAGTTCATCTTCTAACATGTATGTCTTTTTCTTTTAAAAGCCTTGCAATATTAGAAATAGTGTCTAAGATCAATTTTTCTTTTGTTTCCATAAAAAAGAAAGAAATTATTAAATCTGCCATAGCTAAACAAGTTGAAATAGAAGATTTAATAAGAACTTGAGTCTATTTTTGGTAGAAAGAAAATTATTTCTTGCTCTTTTTCATAGTGAAGCCAGACAGACACCCTCAGCTAAAAGCTAAGATCTGTAATGTTTTTTAAATATGTTTTTATTGATTTGAGAGAGAGAGAGAAACATCACATGGCTGCCTCTTGCATGCCGCCTACTTGGGCATGTGCCCTGACCAGAAATAAAACAGGTGACCTCTCAGTATGGGACAACATTCAACCAACTAAGCAACACCGGCCAGGGTGGTAATGTATTTTTAAAAATATATATTTAAATATTTAAAATATATCTTTATTCATATCAGAGAGAGGAAGGGAGAGGGAGAGAGAAAGTTGAAACATCAATGCTGAGAGAGTAGTTATTGATCGGCTGTCTCCTGCACGCCCCTAACTGAAGATCCAGCCGGCAACCCGGCAACCCTGACCTGGAATTGAACTGTGATCTCCTGGATTCTAGGTTGATGCTCAACCGCTGAGCCATGCCTGTCTGGGATAATATATTTTTTTATTGATTTCAGAGAGAGGATGGGAGAGGGAGAGAGAGTTAGAAACATCAAGGATGAGTCATTGATCAATTGCCTCTTGCATGCCCCCTGCTGGGGATCAAGCCTGGAACCCGGGCATGTGCCCTGACCAGAATCAAACCTCGATCTGCTGGATCATAGGTATATGCTCAACGACTGAGCCATGCTGGCCTGGCGGTAATGTATTTTTAAATGACACCTTGACCTCCTGGCCATAGACTAAAATATAAATGATATCTCATTATATCATTATATTATGTAATTTTTATAGTTGTCTCAAATACTTTTTAAAATGAGGTTGGATATAAATCAGTCCACAAGAGGCTAAATAAATATGAATTTTTTCAGAGCTACATGCTCATTAGTGTGCTAAATGTGATGAACACATCATTTTTAATTGTAAATCCCACACCTGTTTTACTGCATGAATATGTCCATTTTACACTTTAGTTGTTCACAGTTTTCCCTTCTGTGGTCATCTGGAGCACATGGGTGCAATAGTAACATTTTAAATTAAATCGCTTATTTATGTGCTCAGTGTACATTTATTGGGCTGAACCCCTGTATGCTACACATTAAGTAAGGTGCTGGGAAATGATATAGGTATGGGCCCAGTCCCTGAAGATCTGGGTTTCCCTTGTGAGTTCCATTTTCCACATGTTTAAAACCATGCCTAGCATTTCTAATTTTCAGGAATTAACATTTTCACTAGGAAGTTACAAGTTTTATAACAGTATTTTACACAAATATATTTTAAATCATATATTTAGCTCCTTAACATGAAGGGGATTGGGACCAAAATAGATGGCACAACAAGAATCAAAGCAGAAGTGAGTCAAATGCTACATTCAGTTCCTAGTAGTATAATCAGACTAACAGTAGCAGCTCTGGTTAGATGGGGCCTCAGGAGTCCTCGCTACCTAAGAGTGAGGCACAAAGCTGTCTGTGCAAAGGGATTCATCAGGGACACATGTTAAATATCAATTTCCCCAGACTTATGTTCAAGGATTCGTCATCTGTAGTTGGAGGGTGGTTGGGGTGCGGGTGGGTTCAGTATTTATGCTTTAACTTTAACTAAGCACCTGGGTGATACAGTTGAACTGAGTACCAGCATTTGGAAATTACTGATTTAGCCCAATCTTCTCTATTCCTGCCCTTCTAAGTTGCCTTTGTCTCCATCTCAACTATCAGTTAAAGTAATATTAAAAACTAAACCCTTGTTGACCACATGCTATTTGATAGGCCGTGTATATAACAGCTTTCACTTCAAAAGAAAACGTGTGCTTCTGTTTGGTTGTTTAAGCAGAGAAATTTGGAATGAGTTTAAAAATTGTGTTCTTGTACTTTTGGCTCCTGCTAAAATTCCCTTTGGAGGATTTCACTCGTGGGGCTGTTGGGGAAAAAAAAGGACAATGACAAATTGAAGAGAGTGCAGAGAAACAAAGTGATAAAATGTTTAGAAAACAAGGTTTGTCAGAAAAGGTGAACCTAACTAGATATGTTCAGTTTGAAGGAAAAGAAAGAAACCTAAGGGACACTTCAAAATGATTCAAAATACACAATGAGGTATACTCTGGAGCAGAAATCAATTATTCTCATTAACAAAAAGGATGGGTTTTGGATGACATCTTTAAACTCTGCCAGAAATATATCATGTGAGATTCAACATTAGAGAAAGCTTAAATTTTTTTAAAACCTACTATATAAGAAAAGCAGGTAGTGAAACCAGACACAATGGATCCAGGCTGCCTGTCATTACTTCAGCCAATTAAGCAAAGACAAGGTTCAATCATAAATGAGTGTTTATCACAATATTGCCAGCAAAATGGGAGAGCAGAGGGATTTGTCCACATAAAATCTCTGCCCTTCCCTTATTAGCTGCCTGGTTTTATAAGGATGAGGGAGCAAGAAAGGCTGCATGCAAGAGGGAAGGAGGGGTCATAGGATGGCTGCAGGGTCTGTGGTCCTTGTGTCTCCTTCCAGAATCTTGAAGTCTGATAACAAGGTAGTTAATTTTCAGTGGTGTTAAAATCTAGTTCTGCCAGCTCCTGGGACTTGAAGCAAACTCCTGGACGGGGGGTCAGGTTCCAGGCACAGCAACCAAATCCAAGCTCTTTTGTGTGCTCTCAAAACACATTTTCTTTTCTGAGCAATGGACCCACCTAAGCCCCAAGGTATCTCTTATATTTTTATAGTTCTATTTTTCTTCTTGCAGCACATCCTCCAGTTTCCCAGGGTCTGTAGGAAAACTTCTTATCTATAGTTTGTAAGGTGAATAATCATTAAACCACTATGGTCTTATTCCTATTAGGTGCTCTCCACCCTTTCACAATCATGGTCAACTGAGCATGATCAACATCTCTGTCCCCAACAGTAGAAGGAGGTATTAAAAATGGATGATAGGGACACCATTGTGAAAACTTTGACAGAAACATTTAAGGCTGAGATAAGATATTGGTCCAGCAGATATGACACTTCATATATGAAATCACTCCTGGCTCATAAATGTAGTATGAGGAAACATGTGAATATAAATTATGGCTGTTATCACTACTGAAGACTCTTCTGTATGTTGAAAATATGATATCTTTAATGGCTTTTGTTTGCACCACTTATCTGCCTGCCTTCACAAGCATACTTTGCCGTCATTCTGAAATCTCTCTCCAGTCAAGGTAGAATTTCTAAATAATCCTGGATATGTGTAGAATATAAGTACTGGACATTGTTATGCAGAACATATAATAGCTACATCTTGAAAGTTTCAGCAAAATACAAAATAAAAAATCTTCTATTTTCTTTTTCTTGAGAGCAATTGGAAAGCTAACTCTTGTTTATACATATCTCTTTTATTTTCATCCCATTTCCTGGGTAACCATTCACCTCATTTTCATCATACAGAAGTGAATATGAACCAGAAGACTCAGGGTAACTTGCATTTTACCTTCCCCACACTAATCTGAATTTTACCTTGTCACTAACAAGCACATTGTATTCATAAGTGTTCTTTTAAACATCTAGACAATTTAAGTAAAACTATGAAATTCAGTGCTTCCAAAATAGTCCTTATTTAGGATATGTAATTGACTCTATGTAGAGATCAAAGCACCTGCTTTCCATTTAGCTCTTCAAGGAAATTTGTTGTTACCCAAACAGTCGCTGTTTTATATTTGGGGTTTATACATTGCAAGTGAGTGTTGATTGAGAGATCATGGGCTGTGATCCCTAAGTTACAATAGAAAACCTAAAAGTCACTAATTTTTCTCTTATTTGATACTTTCCTAGAAGTGTTATGATAATTAATATGCTTTAAAAAATGCAAGGTCCAATTCATGGGTTGAAATGTATTTGGAGAATAGCTGTTGATAACGAGTGAAACATTTATTTTGTTGGTTTTTTTTGTTTTTATGTTTGCTTTGTTGTTGTTGTAGTGCTGTTTTTTGCCAACATTTAGTATTCTAAGGATGACATAATGGATTCTTATTATACAAACACTGTATTGAAATTAGCCAGCCCAGAAAGAGCATCTGCCATGAAGGCTGTGAAAAACAAACTTACATGATTAGGGGATTCAGAGCTCTGAACTCTGCCCCTTCTGGAATATTAATGGAAGAAACTCTGTTATTCTTATTAAACACTTAAAGTTATTAGTAGGTTTAACTCTTAAAGATCTTAAATATTTTTTTTCTAAAACAAGAGCCAAGTAATAACTGGTATGTTATTGGTTGTTGTAGTAGTTTTAAAGTTAGAGTGTACTATTTTCCACAAAAGAGAGCGAAATATTAGTATTCAGTAACAGCCCCAGCAAAGACACTGCAAAGCAATAGGCTTATGTTAAAAATGAATGATCTCATGATTAGGGATGAGATAATGTATTTTTAGTAGACAAAGAGTTGAAAATAACCTTAGTGCCTGGAACGTAGGACAAGGAAAACATGAGGACAATGAGGAACAGCTGTATTATTTGTAGAACAGTCCTTGCTTGCAGATTTTAGCACATGGAATCGATGCTAAGTTCATTAAAACAGCAGTAGGAAACTAAGGTGGCTGGACAATATATCCAAAGTTGTATCTCTTTTCTAACTCCATTTCCCAGAAGTCCTTACAAAATCTTTCAAAGCTCACTACTGGCCCCCTAGTCAATAACCCAGTGACTTTTCCTCTGGCACTTCAGATTTGCTCCTATTCCACTCTTGGCAGCTTTCTTCAAAGATGCTCCTCCTTTGCTGTGGGTGGCACTGAGTATCCTGATTCTTAAGCAAACTCTGTTCTATTAGCTCTTTTCACCGTATTATCCTCTTGCAGAGCTTTCACAATAGCCTCCAGATAGGTCCTCCTGATTAGTGTAGCCTTCACTATGCACCAGACCATCTAGAGCCTCTGCTCAGGTGTTAAGTCCTCCACAACCAACTTTGACACCATTGCTTTTTTTCATGAATCCTTGCGTACTCAAATTGATTGTTACTTTCCGCCCATATTTTCTTCCACATATTCACTCCTAAATTTACTGCAAGTTAATTCTTTCAAATTTTACCAATATCCTCCCAATAATTTACTTATCATTTTTCATTTTTAATTTACTTAAAATTTTCAGCCACAAATGATTGAAGGTTGAAAACAGTACTAACTATACAATAAAACAAAAGTTTAAAAAATCTGGGTTTGTTTTTATCTTTCTTGTTTTGTATGTGCAAAAGTAAGAATCCCTTTTAAGAGTTCATCAATGAAATAAACTCAAAACTCCAAATTTTTTCAAATATCTTTGACTCTAAAATTTGATTTCCTCAACAAAATATTTATTTCTTGGGACACAGAAGTAGAGACTGTTAACTAGCATTTATAGTGTATACAATTCTTATCTACATTTTAGAATTAATATATTAATTTTGTGTTAGTAATCAAATGTTATATCGTGAGTCAAGAAGAAATTGTTCTGATTGCAAGAATTTTTTTTTTAGCATTTACTTGGTCATGACATTTCTGTCCTTAAGCATCTTTGCTACTGCAGTAGGATGTCAGTGTAATTAGGCAGTCTTAGGAAGGTTGTGATTCTGAAGTTTTTAAATGCCTAAAGTTTTGACAAGAAATACACTTATGAAAATTCCTCCTTTCCTTCTTTCCATGATTTCACTCTCTTTGCTATTTTTCTGGGGCACTGTCCTGGCTACCCTCTTCCTCACTCTGTGAAGTCTGAGTGACCTTATCCATGTTTGTTACAACTCCTGTCACATGTGCACTGTTATTTTCCACCTGGATCTCCTTCCTGTTCATGGGACCTCTATATAAAAATATGTGACAACATATGTAGCAGTTAAGAAAATGTTTGTTTTGTTCTATCAATTCTTATCTGGGTGACTTGGAACAAGTTTGTGTTCTCTCATCATTTTCTTCATATTTAAAATCAGGATGTTACTTCTTACCTAAATATGGTTTTGTTACATATTAAATAATGTAACACATGAGAACCGGCAAACAGAAAATCTGATGGGTAATAGATAATTAGTAAGTGACAGTGATTGTTAATATTAACTTTATCTTTTATGGCTTGTAACAGACCTGAAATATAGAAAGAAAGAAGTAGGAGTCTATTTGAAACTTACCAAAGAAAACTATCGACTTTTCTTTTTGTACGTCTATAAATCGTTTGATTCTGGCCCAATTGACTAGTATAAATCTCAGGGGGTATTGACTTGTAAGTCTCAAACACAGGCAGTTTCACTTCAGGATGGGACACCTGGAAATGTGAAGATGGAGAGTGCGTTTCTGGTTGCCACAGTGACTGGGCAGTGTGTGCTAGTAGGGTTTAATAAGGGCGGTCTGGGAGTGGGGGCAGTCATGTCTTGCAAGGAGCAGGATAATCTCACCAACTAAGGATTTTTCTGTCCAGAATGTCAGTAACATCCCCAGTGAGATAATCCCATGAAGTCCCACTGCCTCAGCCATGGCTTGTCAGTGTGAGGGCCCAGAGAACAAAGCTTGACTTTTAGGACCACCCTCCAAGCACAGGCTCACGTCAGGATCTGCTGAGCTTAGTGCTTATCCCAGCCCTCTCAGGCCTTCTCTAGCCCCGAGTCTTATTAGCCAAGTGTCTGAAAGAGTATGTGGAAGAACATGATAAGCTCACTCTTCTAGGGAGCACACAGAGGACATAAATTCCTCCTGGGTTAAGAGGGATTTAGGTCAACTCTGCAAAGAACGACTTGATTATGAATGTTGTCAAAACTCGGGCATAGGTTACAAATGAAAGCGTTTAAATCTCTTTGGAGGATATTAAGAACAGGATTACCGATCATGATGGAAATGTGGATATAATCTGGTCTAGAAGCAGAAAGCAGATAAAAGGTGGTCTCAGATGGCCCCTTCTAGTGCTGATGATAAGTGAACACAAGGGGCTAGCAAGCATTTTGGAAAAAATATCATCTCCTTCTCACTATTGTCCCTTTAGCTCTATTGTCCCTTACCTCTCCCTTTATAAGCCCCAGACCTAAGACAGTTCGCTTTGCTCTTGAGCATGACTGCATATATTATGTACTTCCCCTAAAGAACCCTAGCTTCAATTAGTGAGGAAGAATACAATAATAACTCATTACATTTCACTAGATGCTGTCATATACCCAAATAATATCGCAGATTATGTATACATAGAAGATTATGTACGTAAACATTAATCCATGTTAATGGTTCCTAGGCTATTTCTGTTGGTGGAAGGGCCTTGGGGAACTGTAATCGCCTCATTGTTTTTCAGGTGCTAGGGCACAGCCATCCAGAGGGGATTGTTCTGATTTATGGTTTGGAAAAGCAATCAAATATACAGCCTAGTTATTCTTTTGCTTTATGTCTCTGTGTGTGTAAAATACAAAGATAGATAAAAGAAAATCTCAATCCAAATGTTTTCCTTTGGTTTGCTTTGTTTAATGTCTAATCACCAGTTTGGCTGATTTTCTCACTGGTTGTTTAACTAAACTGACCATGCTGACATTGTTGAGTTGTTTGCTTCGTTGATTGACTCTGGAGTTAGCAACATGTAGACAGAATTGACACATCTGCGCCCTAATTCAGGGTCTAACTTTCTTATGATTTTATTAAAATGAAAGCACCTTTTCTCTGAGCACATTTCCCCATCATCAGTATTGCTACCCAGGTTTTTATAGTTTCCACTGCATTGCTTCAAATTGCTGCTTGTGCTTCCTCCTGCTTATCTTTTGTTAAGTGTTAATAAAAGAATAGGATTTTCTGTTTGGAAATTATTTGCCCTTCACTTTATCATAATGACTTGGTAGTTATGAGCTTTGTGATTATGGATTTGAAAGAATCTCTCTTTAATACAAACTGTAAAAAGTGTGTGTGTCTGTTAGGTTAGTATAGCGCTCATTTAAGATTGTAGTTTCTTTTATATTTAGAACTTACTTAATATTCAGATATAAACTTTTGAATGTATGAATCACTGATTCATTCATCTAACAAATATTTACTAAAAGCATGGTGTGTTCTAGGCGTTGGAATTTGCAGATAAGAAAGACTTGGTTCCTGAGTCCTAAGAGATCAGTCTAATGGGGCAGATAAGCATGTAAACAATTATAGTACAGTGTGGTAGTGCTAGAATATCAGTTTGTAAAAGATGCTATAGAATACAGAAATAGGGGCCCTGACTCTCCTGGGGAGAGACTGTGAAGAGGAGAAAAGAGTCAAGAGGGAAAGGTGCACAATGAAAGGAAATCTGAACTAAAATTTGAAGAGTAGAGTTTCATGGGTGAGGGTAAAGTAAGGTCAGTGTAGGTGCATTTAACTCCTCATTATTAGTGTAACCAGTTTTTGTTTAGAAGTTAAGCAGAAGCCCTGGCCCGATAGCTCAGTTGGTTAGAGTGTTGTCCAAATACGCCAAGGTTGCTGGTTTGATCTCCAGTCAGGGCACATACAAGAAGCAACCAATGAATTCATACATAAGTAGGACAACAAACCTCTCTCTCTCTTAAATCAATAAATAAAAAAATAAAATGTTAAGCAGGAATAAGTGGATGAAATGTTGTTTAATGTAAATTACTTTAGCTTGAAAAATTAGTAGTTATTTTATTAGATTGGAGAAATAACTCACTTGGGCTATTTATTTTGGTGGGAGGGAGAAGGGTCTCTTTAAAAGTAGAATAAAGTTCCCACTTTGTATGTCTGCAATGTTTTCTATAATTTCGAAGGATAGATTCCAACAATAGTATAAGGAGATGACTCAAATGTTACAGCCTTTTAATTATTATTTCTATAGACATTCTGGTAACCTGGTTAAAATCCATGCAGGGAGTCCATATGAACACTCTAAGTTTGGGAACTGTTCCAATTGGCTAGGACTTTATATTAATGAGGACTATGAAATCTTATCACTTAAGAATCAGTAGAAAAATTCAAGCATCTACTATATGTGATCAGTGCCTAAGTACTGAAAAAGGTATGGGTTAGCTTAGGTTATATATACATAATATTTTATATATAAAAGATGTTAAAATCTTTTTTTTAAAAAATATATCGTTATTGATTTCAGAGAGAGGAAAGGAGAGGGAGAGAGAGAGAGACAGAAACATCAATGATGAGAGAGGCATTGATCGAGCCCACAACCCGGGCATGTGCCCTGATCAGGAATCGAACCCTGATCTCCTGGATCCCAGGTCGACGCTCAACGGCTGAGCCATGCCTGGCCGGGCAAAGATGTTAAAATCTTAAATGAGCACAGCCCTAACTAACATTACCTAATCATGCTACTCATATCACTCTCTTCAAGGAGTTTATAAGTTACATTGGTCATTAGTAGCTATAGACATGAAGGAGTTACTAAAAGAACAAGGCAATAAAGAATAGACCTTGCCTGGCCACATGGCTCAGTGGTTGAGCATTGACTTATGAACCTGGAAGTAATGGTTTGATTCCTGGTCAGGGCACATGCCCAGGTTTCAGCTCAATCCCTTAATCCAGGTAGGGGGTGTGCAGGGGGCAGCCAACCAATGACTCTCTTGTCACTGATGTTTCTATCTCTCTCTTTCTCCCTTCCTCTCTCTGAAATCAATAAAAACATAAAAATAATTAAAAAAAAAAAGAATAGATCCTACATGAATTGGGTGACCATATAATTTATTATACAAACCCATGGCATTTAGGAGGAGAGGGTATATTAATAATTACATGAAGACAATAGGAATAATCCAAGGCTATCTTATGCAAACCCCATCATCCTACAAAAGGATATAGTCCCTCTACAAATGAATAGCAAAAAATAAAAACTCTTGGGAAGAGAAAAGATAGCTGAGTGTAGACTGGGCAAAATGTTGATTGACTAAAGGATGCGGAAAACTTTCATGCATGAGTGGTATCATGAGCAAAATCATGGTCAGTACTGCTTCCCCAGGCTATATTAGATCAGTTCCAGTATTCCAATACCTGAACTTGAACATGACTTTTTCTTTTGTTCCTTTCTTGGAAAGTGCCCATGCTTACAGGCCTGCCCATGGCCAAAACTCAGACTTTGGTTTTGCCTTTGATGTCTGTGTCCTGATGTCATAGACCAGCTCTGCCTTTTAATATACCCCTAGGTTCCTTGACTCTGTACTAGGCACAGTACTAGTCCCTCTGCTTGACTGTGAGGGATAATCTGACAGTGTTAACTTTAGGCAACTCAGTTACCATCTCTGGATGTCATATTTCTCATTTGTAAAGAAAGCAGAATTGGGGTAGATGATGTCATACAGTGCTCTTGCTTTCTAATAGAAGAATTCCCAGTAAATCCATAAAAGCTCCTATGGAAAGATTTCTTATCTCAAACAAAACCATGTAAGGTTACAAGTGGTAACCATCAAACATACAGTCTTGTATGTAATGCTTTAGACATAGTAATTGGTTAATAAATGCTTATTTTATTGACGAAACAAATATAATTTATTATACAAACCATGGCATTTGAAGAAGGAGAGGGCTGTATTGCATATTGTGAATGTTTAAATTTTTTCTGTTGATTCTGTTGATTCTCAAGTCACAAGATGCCAAACTCCACATAACTATGTGTCTAATGCATTTAAACTAATTTTCTTAAACATCATGCTTATTAAATGATGCTTCCATTTAGAAAATCTTTAATTGAAAAGTTAGAAAGTGTATAAAAGTCACTTTAATATTTGCCATTTAAAAGTCATTTGTAAATGTTACTTATGTTACTGTGAAATAGAGATAAATAGATATCCATCCATACACTGACATATGTTATATACACACAATGCTTTTATATAAAAGTATGACATATACTTCAGCATGTGAAGAGACACTGTAGAGCCAGGTCAGTACAACTGATAAATAAAAGCACAGGTGGGTAACAAAATGACATGATTTGATATTTATTACTATACTGAAAATATGTCTTATTTAGGGCAGGGGCAGAAAAGGAAATATTTCTCCATAGAGCTCACTCTATATTTTCCTGTCAATCTGCTGCTTTTAAAGAAAAGATGGAGATGAGAGAAAGGAAGGGAAAGAGTCGTAGGAAGCTGAAGAAAAAGTTGAGAAAATTTCTCTAAACTGAGTTTTTTTGCCTTAAGCCTGGGGAAATTATATTAAAGCATCTAAAATAAAAGCCTATCACCCTTACTTTGAGTACTATATGGAGTATACAATTTTAAAGCAAGAGAATGTTCTATTTGTTTAGTAAGAAAATGCCTCAATGTATTTGGCAAGAAAGCAGCTATTAATTACACATTAATTATTATGGTGGTTGCCATTATTCTAAACAAGTTAACAGAAAATTAAGATGCTCTGACTCTACCCTTGCTGGGTGCTCAGTTGGTTAAAGTATCATCCTAATATGTAAACCTAGGCTGCGGGTTTGATCTCTGGTCACAGCACTTGCAAGAAACAACCAGTAAATCCTGGTCTGTGTGGCTGAGTTGGTTGGGCATTGTCCAGTGCACTGAATGTTTGCTGGTCGGATTTCCGATCAGGACATGTGTTCAAGTTGTGGGCTCAGTTTTCAACAGGGGGCATGCAGAACTCAGCCAATAGGTGTTGATTGATGTTTCAGCCTCACATTGATGTTTCTTTCTCTCTTCCTCTCCCTTCCTCTCTCTCTAAAAATCAGTTTAACAACAACAAAAAAAGCAACCAATTAATGCATAAATAACTGGAACAAAAAATCAATCTCTCTCTCTGAAATCAATCAATAAATAAAAATTTTAAATGCACTGACTCTAGCACCTGTATAATACCCATGTTCATCACAGAACCACATTTCTCTAAGGATATTTACTAAGAATGATCAGGAAGAATGTAATATGCCTGCCTTGTAAAAAAACAAAAAGACCTGTTTCTTTTAATGCACCAGTAAAGTATGGACTATGTGTTAAATTAAATTGTGACATTTGATTGGGATGAAGTAATCTCTGCAGTTTCTCTTCAAATCTTGCTGCTTTAGCATTTAGCAATAATGACTGCACAGGTATATACTTTACAAAATAAAAGATGGTCTTAGAGAATAATTAAATTGCAAGTTCACTTTTCCAATAAAACAGTACTTCAAAATGAAAAGAGTAAGTGTTGGAGTGTATGGAATAGCCAGCACTCTAAGCATAAGCTGTCTTCTTAAGTTAGAAAAAGCTTGCATCGCCAAGAAGGTCATGTGAGAATCTAACCAATTGTATCTGTTCAAGTCTTGAGCATTGGTTTTATTTGGTTTTTATTCTCCTTTTATACTATTCTGCCTTAGCAGAAGCAGCATATTATGAGTTCATTTAGCTTTATGTTTGCTTAAATGTGTTTCTGTAATGCCATTATATCTTTTGGGACCACAGCATCATTTGGAGGAGAAATTGCCTCATTCTTTATAATAGGATTTTGTGAGAATATTACTTTTGTTTTCTAATTTTTGTATTCTATTGCATATACTTCTTATTTCTGAATATATTACATTGATAGTGACATTGCCCTTGTCCATAGCCAGCAGGTCACTGGTGGCTTAGAACCAGAGAGAACAATATCTTTAAAATAACTAACTGGTGTTCTAAAATACACCATATCCTTGATTCAGAAGGAACAAATGTGGTCTATAAAATAAATGTATAGTTTGAAGAGGGAACTAGGTCAAAGTGAATATATTAGTCGACTTATGGATGAATCCTGTACTCCTGTCCTCAGGTACACCACTGACATTTTCTGCACCCCTAATTAAACTTCATTTCCATTTGGAAAACAGAAATGATGATGGTTATAAACCCAGAGTTGCTTACAACCTATTGAGGTCATGATTGATGGCTTGTCCTGCATGTCCAGTGCCTTACCATTTATCAAGGGATTTCACATGTATCACCTCATCTGTGGGGAGGCAATGTAGGAATTCTTAAGTGAGATTCAGAGCAAATCTTACTTAGTGTTCTCTGATGATTCTAAATTCTGCATCTTGCCCGGCCGGGCGTGGCTCAGCGATTGAGCGTCGACCTGGGATCCAGGCGATCAGGGTTCGATTCCCGGTCAGGGCACATGCCCAGGTTGCGGGCTCACAGCCGATCAATGACTCTCTCATCATTGATGTTTCTTTCTCTCTCTCCTTCTCCTTTCCTCTCTCTGAAATCAATAAAGATATATTAAAAATAAATAAATAAATAAATATATAAATACATAAATAAATAAATTCTGCATCTTGATGAAATAAACATCTGTCAAATCTAATGCAATAGCCTTCCCTGTCTCCCTCCCTCCTTTTTCCTTCCTCCCTCTGCTCTCCTGCACTAGCTTGTACTTGCTGTCTCTCAGCTGTTCACCTTCTCACTGTCTCACTTTCTCACCCTTTTTCACTCTGCAGAACCACATGTCCTCAAGAAAACCCCCATAGCTCTAACTTTTGCATGGGCAGGAAAATGTCACTGGCTATTTTTCATAGTCTGGAAATAGAATCAATTCAATTTCATTGATAAATTTGGCTTGAGAATGAGCTATAAAATAATGGGTGTGTCTTTGCTTCTTTGAGGTAATCCCCAGCACTACTGAATTTAACTTCTAGGTCAAATGGACCAACGGGCAGCCATCTCGAGGTTTAGGGCCTTTTGACCCAGGCTTGGATACTGCTGAAAATAAATTACTACAGAAATTAAGATAATGATGTATCTGTTCAATCTAATTGGAGAGAGCAAACTTTGTCCTAATTTTTAACTTCCTTATTCAAATTGTAAATAGGATTACTTTCATTCCTAACAAGCTATTCATATTTCAAGAGCATGCCAAATCACTTACTTTACTGCTCCAAGCCTTTCCAGGAACATATTGAGAATACAGTTCTAAATAGTTACTCTATTTCAGTTCTGTCAGCCTTAAACTTATAAGAATCACATTGGATAAACTCTCTTAAGTGTCTATGATCTTTTCAAATTTTTTCCCTTGGCTTTAGCATCAAGTAGCTGCATATAATCTCTTTTCTGATTTTGTTGATTTTTAGTTTCTAGTTCTGTATTTGATAATTTAGTTCATTAAATATGTTTGTCTTTCAGTATGTTGAAGATAAAATTCTGCATTCAGTGTAACCCAACAGTAAATATATATGGTGAGTGAGTGTGATAGAAGGAATTATGGCTATTTCAGGCAGAGAGAGGTATAACTCCCATCTTAGTCAGCTTTTTAACTTATCTAAGCATGTTTCCTCACCTTGTAAATGGGTAAAGAGCTTCACAGAATTGTTGCCATAATCTAATTATATTAAATAAAGACACTTTCTAAAGGTGCACCCATAGAAAGCAATTGCTATTGCAAGACTTAAAAGTTTTTAAATGTGTGAAGCAAAACGAACAAACAAAAATCACTGTGATTTGATATGATAGGAAGGAGGAATCCATTTTACTAGCTCATTTTCATTTTATTTTTTCACAAAAATGAATTTTGTTTGTCTGTGTATGAAGTATACTCACTTATTCCCAGTTGACCAGGTCACTGGCCAAGCTTTACTACTGTGCCATGAGCCCAGAGCCACGTTGCAGGGTACAAGTCATTCTTCTATTTCCTAGCTGTGTGACCTCAGAAAACTTACCCAACTCGGTGCCATAGGTGCTTAATTTGTGCACTGGAATAATATACAACCTCCCTTTTAAGCTTGTAAAACATACAACACAGTACTTTAGGCCTGACAGGATAGAAGCGCTATGCATGTGTTTTCTATTACTGTAATTATTACATTGTGTAAGAGCCTAGACACACTCCAGCCTTCTTCTTCTTATGATTACTTTTAACCTCTCTTCATCAGCTCAGAGTCATAAATTACAAAGGTGAAACAAGAGGATTTTTTACTTACATTGATTAAAAACTGATGAGGTATAAAATGTAAGCATTTACCATGTTTTTAGCTATCAAATTTGGAATGTTTAGTTTTGTAACATTAATTTGGGAAAATCTGGGGCCTAACCCTAGCTCCTCATACATAATGGACATGCCATAAATATTTGTTTTTGCTATTGATTATTTGAAATTCTTTCTGCCTAGAGAGAATCTTGTTCTCCTCTGATTTAGTATCTGTCTACTTGATGCCAAAATGCTCTATTAACTAAAAACTCGGCTACACTACTATGTATAATAAAAATGCTTTACTGTTTGGATGGATTTTTCATTTATTTCCAGTTGAGCTGGAACTATGCAAAAAAAATGTTTTATTAACTTTAAACTTATTTTTGTTGATATATAAAAGGTACAGCCCTGGCCCGTGTGGTTCAATTGATTGGAGGGTCATCCCATGCACCGGAAGGTCCCAGGTTGATTCCTGGTCAGGGCACATACATAGACTGCAGTTCGATCCCTGGTCAGGGCACATACGGGAGGCAATTGATCAATGTATCTCTGTCACATCGATATTTCTCTCTTTCTCTCTCCCTTCCACCCTCTCTAAAATCAGTAATAATAATAAAGTATTGCACAAGGGTTACAATTTCTCCACATACACACCAACACCTGTTCTTTATTTAAAAAAGAAAAATAAATAAGTAAAATGTACACAATACAGCAAAAGAAGGGGTGGAGAAAGGTTCCGGTGTGCTTAGAGAGAGAGAGAGTGTGTGTACTGGATCCTTCATCTTTAGGGCTTTCATCTGGAGGCCTCAGAGGAGGATCTCAATAGAATATTCATCAGCTTTCTGGATGTGTCTCCTCCTCAGGGTCTCGGAGACACTGATTGGTCTCCACTGATTGGCCATCACTAGGGCAGGGGATTTTTAGTCATTGCAGCTGTGGCATCCCCGTGCCTGGCCTTTCTGTTTTTCTGGGCCCAGAGCTGAAATAGAACTGAGGCCTAGATGTAATCTCTAGTTTGACCAAAATTCTGTCCCTGTGGTCAACAGACCCAGACCCAGTGCTTTCTTCCTAAAATTATTTGATGCAGGTCAGAACATCATTGTCTTGAGGGCTTAATGCTTAAGGGAGTGGTTGTGCAAAGGTTTGTATGGGAGACATATGAGGCTGTTCTCTGGCCCTCCTGTTCCTTCTCTAAAGGGGTAAAGGGGTCTAAAACCACATGTCTAGCAACATGCCAAGAGATGAAAGGTCAGAGGACGGTCAGAACCATATGACCAGAGATATGAAAGGTCAGGTGATCTAAACCACATGACCAGGGATATGCTAGAGGAAGAAAGGTCATACTGGAGGTGAGGTCCCAGTCCAGTTTTGTCCATTGCCAGCCATCAGAGGTGACCTCTTGTATCTGGCCTATTGTTCCTACTCTGCTCCTGTCTGTTTAACTGTCTATGATATCAGATATTTCTACATAGTGAAAATTCATTTAGGAATTGCAAGCTTAGTCATTTTGCACTTTAAAATAATTAGAATTATGAATCACTTTTTATAATCTGTTCATAAATAGAGAAGCTGCTTTTTATGCACAACTTCAGTTTAAACTCCCAATTAATGTCATCACATAGAAATATAGAGGTAAAGCATGACGTCTTCATTTTTATATCTCCTAGAGGTACTTCTAAATGGGTAGTTTCACAATTTGGTTTAAATAATCACAGACTTGGTAAAGGAAGTCCAATTATTCTTTTCATATATTAGTTCTAAACAGGGCATTTAAAATCTAAAAACAATAAGCATCAGATGGTTTTAGCTGTATTTACATTTCCTGGAGATTCTTTCTTTATGAATGCCAAATGATTTTTGCTAACATTCATTTCTTTGGGGATTGATTACTGAGCTTAAGAGTACTTCTATTCTGTGTGTTCCCTCTTTTACCCTGTGGCTGGTTAAAAAAAAAAAAAGCAAAGCTCATAACATGTTTGTTAAATGAGAAGTTGAAATTGCTTATTGAAATGATATTTGTGGCATGTCCATGGATTTCAGCCACACATGCTATCTCTGCCTTTCTCTACCATAGAAAATTAAGAGTTGATTGTAATTATTTTACTCAATATACATTTAAAAATGTTTTTCAGTGTTGCTCTGGGATGAAGAATATCTCCTTGGGGAGAAAAAAAGTCAAGTTTTTGACTATTTTCAAAGAAAAGACACATGACTAAATATTGTTGTACAAGTCTGTGGAAGAAACAAAGCATAGATAAGAAAGTGATATGCAGTTTCTGGAGATGGAACATAATAAGCACATTTGGAAATTGTTATAACAGAAAACAAGTTGTCCAAATGCATGAGGATGACATTGGTACTACACTTGATAGTCTTCCTCTAAAAATGCCCTGTCCTTTGGTTGTTTTCCTTGTAATGTTCCCTAAATATAAACAGAATCAATTGGTCAACATTAAAATTTATTAGAAAGTGCTGGTGTCATAGAAATCAAAGAGAAAGCACTTTCTGCTTACCTTTAGCTTCATCCATTCTTTGCTACTTAAAATAGTTGAATATGTATTTGGAACCCCAGTGATTTGTGTAAGCATTTATAATGTTTTTAATGATGAACTGGAATGTTCACAGACTTTTTGCTATTTGATGTATTTTACTGAAAGGTCTGATAACAGACAAAACACAGTTTGGTTTTTTTCAAACTTGTCTTAAATCCAGCTTTATCCCTAAAATTCACTGTGATGTAAAACATGATCTCTATGGCTTATCCCATGGTATAGTAGATCTGTCTCATTATTCACATTTCATAAAGAATAACAGTCCAGAAGTTAAGAGAACTAATGTTAATGGAATATTACTAATATGAGTGTACTCTGAAGACCCCACTTTTAGCATGACATAGTTCTTAGATGGGTGACCCTAAGCAAGGCATTTTATTACATTGATTCTTCAGTCCACTCAGTTGCATCAACTAGTTTTAGTTTCAATTGAAAACCAGTCTAGATTTTTTCTAAAATCACCCTAAGAGGGCTGGTTGAGCCTGTTATGTTTTCTGTGTGCCACTGAGCTTGTCATCACCCTCCACTGTAACTGCCTCGTTGTCAGTCTTTCTCACTAAACTGTGAGCTTCAAGAGGATATGAACCATATCTCTATAATTCATTATTATGTTCCTAGCATTTAGAGCAGTTCCTGGCAGATGATAGGTGCTCAATAAATATTGGCTGAAAGAATATATGAATGAATGAGTACATGAATTAGTAAAATGAAATGACTTTTTGCATATAATTATTGCTATTTATCCCCAATTTTCTCAAATTTTCAAGCAAATTTTGCATTTGTTTTCAAGAGCTTATATTCTCCATACAAGCAAAACAGCATAGTTTTTAAGTAATCCTTAAATTCCAAACCTACTTACCTTCAGATGTCCATAAAGGTCATGAAGACACTAAAAGCTTGGACCACCTCTAGCTTCATTCCCCAGCCAGATCACCAGTGTACAATGGAATAGCATGATATATGCACACACACACATAGATATATATATATATATATGTATATGTATATGTATATGTATATGTATATATATATATATATATATATATACTTTAATATATCTTTATTGATTTCTGAGAGAGGAAGGGATAGGGGGAGAGAGAGAGGTAGGAAAATCAACAATGAGAGAGTCATTGTTGATCTGCTGCCTCCTGCACACCCCTGACTGGGAATCGAGCCCGCAACCCAAGCATGTGCCCTGACCGGGAATCGAACTGCGATCTTCTGTGTCCTAGGTCGATGCTCAGCCGCTGAGCCACGCCGGCCAGGCAGCATGAAGTGCATTAACAGAGCTTGAACTGTGTCTTCACCCTCTGTCTTACCGACCTTATTTCCCTGCTGTGCTGCCTTTGACTTCTTTCTTGTTTCTGGACTTTGTTACTCACTGTTAAAGGGTAACTATCCCACATGTGTATGATGTCAACGGGCTATTTGTGACACATTCCAAGTAATGGTTTTATTTCATATTTGAAAACTGTGTTTTCTTTCAAGCTTTAATACAGCTTTATAAAAAGGTGATTTGATACCATGTATTCAAAACCTCAAAACTACTTATAATCACTAATTTCACTTCCAGGAATTTAAGGCAATAATCAGAAATATGGACAAAAATTCTACCTTGTTCATTGCGAAGCTACACTGAAGTAAATATTAAGAGGGAAATGATCAAGCAGGATATATTTAGTAGTGTGCAGTGGTCAAAATCATGCTTATGAAGAGACTTTATGCTTCAGAGGAATTTATATATAGTTTGATCATATCAAATATCAAATTATATTCGTAGAATAAAGTATGGAAGAATGAATCATGGAAGATCATATTTCTCTTAGTATTTTTTATTATGAAGCTATAACATTCTTCAAATTATAAAAATTACTTTAAATAAAAAATGCTTTAAGTTTTAAGCATCGCTTAATTTGGTACATCTTGCTTTTCCTTAGAACATACTAGTATACACTCATTTTTTTTACATAGGCATTTATTGACAATTGTTAGAAAGAATAAACTAGAAGAAAGAAACTGTTACTATATCTCAAAAAATGTATATGTCAGGGCACTAGCACTAATAATTCAGAGTAAAAGTTTGTTTTTTAAAATGATGCATATATTATTTCAAAATAATTTTAAAATGTTAACAATCCCATTCTCAACATATATACCTAAAAATTATTCAGATGTAGAGAAAAATGAGTGCATGAAGACATTTATGTCTAAAAGTAACAATCCTTTAAATTATGGATGAATATCTAAAATAAAATTGATACATAATGACAATGACAGTTATGGCTACTAACAATACAGAAAATGTTTTCATTATAATATTTACTTTTAAAAATCAATTTTATAATTTATATGAATCAGTATTATAATTCTGTAAAATTGATGCATAGACAAAGATAAAAAGAAAATGGGAAAATTAAGATTCATAAAATTAAGTGTCAGTACTGTATATTAGCTTTTGGCAACTACTGATGAAAAGAGAAGGAAGCTGGTTGGTGTGTGCGTATACATGTGTGTTGACATGTGACTACATATGTATGTAAGTGTGGCTTCTCAATAATATATCAATATTCATGGTTTGGAATGAGGGACAATGAACTGCTAGACTCAATGGTTAAATAGACACTCTGAGGGAGCCATAGCATATTTTGTTTTCCATGTGCTACAAATTGAATACTCAACTGTAATCCCTGAAATGCACTGCTCATCTTAAGGTAGCCCCTGATGACTACTGCCATATCAGTTTCATCAATGTGTCAGGAAAATGTTGAAATGCATCTATTATATGTGCTATTGATAGCTAGGCTATGACAAACTTTTTGTACTCATTTTGAAAGAAACCTGAAAAATATCAGAAGAAATTTTGTAGCATAATAAGCATTAAAAAGGAAAATTAGTCATGATTTAGTCATGATTCTTTAGATTTAAGTAAAGTGTATGGTTCATTCCCATCATGCGGCTTTTGGAAACACTGACACTCTTTCTGTATTTAAGTTATCCACTGATTCTGTGGATAATAGTGTTGTCTTTTCTTCCATTGAATCTGTAACTTCAACCACTAAATCAGTTTATTAAGTAGTCCTCTATAAATTTGGTAATTATTATAAGGCCTCTTTGTTGCTATTTAACAGTGAAACCTCAATGAAGTAAAGCATCAGTTTTTATTAGGAAATAGTTTCTGGTTATCTCAGTTATGTCTTATAAGCACGGTTCCAACTTAAGCGAAGGACTCTGGCATTTGAAGGCAGAAAGAGCTAGTACAGTAAAACGTCTGGCCTTTATTGAAGGTAGAGGAGCTACCCATGATCTTTCTTGGTCAAATGGCAGTGACCATGGAAGAAAGTAAGAAGAGACTAAATACTTGTATGCTTGTATGTTCAGAATGTGTGCTTATTTAGTTCCATTCAAAAGTGTAGTATCACTGAACAGTTAAAGCTCCTGAGCCAGATGCGAGATTTTCCAACTCTGTATCTGTAACCTTTGCCAGTTACTACTTTGTGTCTAGAATCATAATCTGTGGGGTGGTTTTGAGAATTCAATTACTTAACGCATACCTGGTACATAGTAGGCATTTAGTAAATTCAAGCATATATTAGTGGTAAGTAATAGTGGTAGTTGTATTACAGACCTTTATTAAGTACCTCTTGTCATTATTATAAGTTTCCTGAAGGCAGATACAGTGAATTTTTTCTACTGTAAATATGGTAATTAGATAACAATACACAATACAATGCAAGGTAAAATGAACATGTCCAGAAAAGGTAAAAAAAAAAAAAAAAAAGAAAGAAAAGTTGATGGATTTTATTAAAGAGGAAAAGACTCAGTTTGGTAGAGAAGTATCAGCAAAATTAAGGTGGAATTTATATGCACCATAAAGAATTGCTAGTGTTTTGATTGCTAGTGAAGTATTTGAGGCAGAAACAACATAGAAGCAAGAAAGCACAAGGTTTTTTGGACCACAGTAAGCTACCTAGTTATTAGTTTGACTATAAAGGGAAAAAGTTATAGATAAGAAAGGACAGGTAGAAGGGGTCCATGCTGAAGTTGAGAAACCACCACCAATGTCTTGTCTTGCTAACTACGTCTGTGCTCACTGTGAATATCATTTTTAAAAAGTGCTTTATAGTTCCTAAAATAAAGACAGCCTTGGGCCCTTTTCTTTAAGTTGATAAATGCTTAAAGAAGAAATTTCACCTCAGACTTTTTGTGATACTAATGTCTACAGGTTTGTGATGACTTTTACAGACAGACTAGTAATATGGGCCTTCCCCCCCCCCCCCAAACAGCCTAGCTCTAACTTGGTGACCTTGTGTTGTTGTTTCTTTTCTTTAAATACTTGCTCTTTTATACAGGAAGCCTAGTTCTTCTGAAGTATAAGTTCCCTTGAAAACATTGCATGTAAAAATAATTTAAAAAATACTTTTGACTCACTCTGAGTTTTCTTGACTTTTGACATCAAGCACATATGTGTTGGCAGAAAAGATGGGCAGCAGGAGAACAGGTATTTGGAGTTGTTAATTTTAAGCCTAAGGCTACAAATGAGGAATATTAATCTGATAGTGATCTAAAATTAAAATGTAACTTGGGCATCGCAATGGTCAAGTCAGGAAGTTGTGAGGGTCTGTCCTAGAGTGCAGAAAGTGGATGGAGAGAATCAAAGTTGAGAAGCATGGAATCCATAGACTTGACAATAGACTAAATGTGAAGGGAGAAAGAGTTAACACTCAAGCTTCATATCTGGGTGACCAGAGAAACGGTTAAGCCATTAAAAATAAGAAATTAAGAAAAATTGCTGATTCCTACGGGCAATGCTGTTTATGACTGATAAATTTCACACCAAGATATTTGTGCCAAGCTATCTCAGGCAGTAAAAAATGTGGGGTTTGGAAAATACCTGTATCATCCACATTACAGGTGAATAACTATATCCTTGATATAGTTTAAAGATATCTCCATAAGGTGATACCAAATGCCACAGAAGTAGAATAAGATTGATGGAAGAACAGAAATAACAAGAAAAGAGGTAAAAGACAGGATTTATTTGACTCTGAGTATAATCTTGGGCAGATCACTTACCTGTGTCTTCTTTCCCACGCCTGTAAAAAATGTGTGGAAATGATGGTAAACTTTCTTCACAAATGCAAATGAAATAATGCATATGAAAATAATTGGTAAGGTATAAAGTGCTTCACAAATATTGTTGTTGTCATTGTTGCTATTAAGAAGGAGAAGGAAGAAGTCCAATAGGTGAGATGAGAAGTGGAGAAAGAGAGGGAAGAAAGGACTGGACCCTGTCACAGGCTCCATAAGAAAAGAGTCTCAAGAAATGAGTGTGAGCGCCTTTGGGTGGTAAATTTGCAAATCATTGGTCTCCTCTGAGAGTGCTACTTTAATAAACACTGAACTTAGTTATTTAGATCTCAGGTTGAAAAAATGAGCAAGCAATTGGAAAATAGAAATAGTAGATATTTTCAAATATATATCTGCATATATTCATATGATGAGAGAGAATTACAGTGGGGGGTGGTGGTGTCAAAATTAACATATTTTAAAGAAGGTTATCATGGAAAAATATCCCAGATAGCCAGACTATTCAAGTTCATCCAACATTTAGACATTGAATACACTCATTTTTCTTAAGTAGGTTAAGAAAAATGCTTCCAATATTCCCATCATTTGTGCATGTTATCACATTACTACTTAAACTCCTTTATTTTTCCTGTTTCTTTCTGTTTGAGATTGTTTCTTACTTTTGAATCCATAATCTTCTGTGAACATTATTCAATATTTAATTTAATTGAGATTTTAGCGCTCTATTTTTTTCTAATATTAGTTACTTTCCTTTTAAAATCTTCTGTCATTCATGTTGATGTTTTCATGAGAAACACTATAAAATAATCAGTTCAAATGAGTTCAGGAGTAATCCCCATTTTATTAAAAATAATATTGCTTTAAATTATGTCAGTATTTGCAAAGTGAAGAGGTATACTTGACACAAATGAAAAGAGTAGTTGTTGAATATGCCATTCAGTTAACATATTTTTCAACTAAACTTTCTATTTTGATATAATTTAGATTCACACACAGTTTTAAGGCATAATATATAGAGCTTCCATTTACCTTATACTCAGTCCCACAAACAGAACATCTAGTAAAACGGCAGTACAACATCACAACCAGGATATTTATATTGAGTCAAAATACAGACATTTCCTTCACCACGAAAAGCCATTTTGTAGCCACTGAATTTCCCTCACACCTACATCCCCTTCTTGACCCTTGGCAATCAGTAGTCTGTTTCTCCATTTCTATAATTTTGTCATTTCAAGGATGTTATATAAATGGAATCAAAGTATGTAACCTTTGGGGGTGGACTTTTTTCACTCAGCATAATTCTTTGGCAATTCATCCAATTTATTGCATGTTTTAGTAGCTTGTTCTTTTCATTGCTGATTAGTATTTCAGGGTATGGATGTTCCATGGTTTGTTTAACCATTCACTGTTTAAGGACAGACATCTGGGTTGCTTCTAGTTTGGGACTATTACAAGTTAAGCTGCTATAAACATTCATGTGCAGGCTTTTGAGTGAACACAACTTTTCATTTCTCTGGGATAAATGCCCAGGATTGCAATTGTTGGGTTGTTTGGTAGTTGTATGTTTAGTTTTTAAAGGAACTGCCAAATTATTTTCCAGAGTGGCTGTACCATTTTACATCCCACTGCCAATGTATGAATGAATGATCTAGTTTTTCAACATCTTCATCACAATTTTGTGTTGTTGCTATGTTTTATTGTAGCCATTGTGATAGGTGAGTAGTGATATTTCATTGTGGTATTCATTTGCATTTGTGTAATTACTAATGATTTTGAACATCTTTTCATGTGCTTACTTGCCATTGGGTATATCTTTTTTTGGTAAAATGCCTCTTTCTCTCAGTGGCCCGTTTTATAATTGAATTATTTGGGTTTTTTATGTGTGTATCTTGAGTTCTCTATTTTTCTAGAAGCTAGTCCTTTGTCATATATGTGGTTTGCAAATATTTTCTCAGTTTGTACTTTGTCTTTTCATGCTCTTAATAGGGTCTTTCATGGAACAAATGGCTCTAATTTTTGAAGTCTAGTTTATCATTTTTTCCTTCTGTGGGTTGTGCTTTTGCTGCCAAGTCTAAGAACTTTTGGGTTAGCCCTAGATGTCAAAGGTTTTCTCCTGATAGGTTTGTAGTTTCACTTTATTTATTTTTTTTAACTTATCTTTATTGTTGAAAGTATTTGTTCTCCCTTTATTTTGTTTAAATTCCAATACATATTGGAGTCTGTATGTGAGAGGAGGGGCATGCTTATTACTCATTGTCTTGAAGGGAAGCAGTAGAAGAATAAATAGAAATGGCATTAAAACCAAAGTACATATCCTCATTGTAGTTGTGACTCAAAATATATACATGTAAGTACATGTATATACAAATAGGAATATATACAAATGATTACAAAGCAAAGAAGCAGTAGGTGCACACTTAGAGTTTCCCAAAATATGTTAACCAGAACTAGTGCCATGAGGTAGTAACATCTGCTGTGTAGGGGGAAAAGAGTTACTGAAATACACTTGGGAAGTGTCAGTGTAAATATATTTTAAAAGAATTTTGGCTATAAAATTTTTCAAAACTTTGAGCGAACAAATTTATATTATGACTCTTCTGAAAACACAACATTTTCAAAACCTAATTGCATAAAGCATCTTATGGGACCAGATTTATTCAAGACATCAGATAGTGAGGTATCAATATTATCTATTTATTTAACAATTTTATAGGAGTGTTTAATACGTGCTAGATAATACTTTAGGCAGTTTAAAAATATTACCTTATTTAAACCTCATAATGATACTGTTGTAATTAACCTAGTTATTAACAACAGGAAAGGAGCAAAGAGAAGGCCAAATATTACAGGCATGTCATTTAGACATTCTCCAGGAATCTGCAGTTTAACACTCCCCAGGGAGCCACTGGTCTACTCCCTATAGATAGATGGGGGAAGGGATTGGACAAGGAGGAAAATAGACGCATGCCCAGTAAAGTTGGGGTGACTTAGGGAAGGTACTTGCCTGTCAGTAACACCTGGGAACAGGCCATTGGCCACAATGAGCGTGGCCACTGCAAACTAGCAAAGATTTGGCATATTTAATGCCCTAAACAAAGGAGTTTGCTCTCTTGGAGTGCTGAACTTGACTCCTGGTTCTCGGGGCTCTCTCACTCCTGCTTGCTGGCGCCATGTGGCTATGGACCCCACACACAATGGCCTAATGGGCTGCAGCTCGCCTGGTGCTGAACTGGACTCAGCTGCAACCCGGGACTGAAAATCAGGACACTGGCTTTGCTGAAACCCCAACTACACTTCTTCTATGAATGGAATGGGACTTTGGAAACCCAGGGCTATAATTCCACACAAATAAAAATCACTCATCGTCCTCTGCAAGCCTCAGAAAATTCTTTTCCTCGAGCTATAGTAAAGACCCCACACCTAGCACCAAGTGGGGAAGAGTATACCCCAATTTCCCTGATTACAATAACACTATTAGAGGGTAATATTTTGTTATGACAGTTTTACAGGTCATGAAACTGAAGCGTAGAAAGATTAAGTAACTTTACAAGATCACTCAAATAATAAGTGACAAAGCTGGGATTTGTACCCAGGTAACCTCGCTCAAGAGTTCATGCTCTTTATGATGACATGCAAAGTAACTACTATTGATCCTGATGCTAGAGACTTAGAATAATTTTAAATGTTCTGGTTGCTCAATCAGTTTTTTCTGGTTTGACCTTGTTGCTAAAATACTATCAGTTTGCTTTCTCAGCTGAACAGTTTCTTGTAATTTTCAGGGTGTCATTGTGAGGAACAATACTTATTATCTACTACGGCCTCATTTATTTTATAACTCTTTATTGAACACGCCCTGTGCTAGATTCTGGGGGTACAAAAATGAACAAAAAGAAAAATTTGACCTCAAAGTGCTAAGAGTTTATTGAGGATGGGCAGGAGATGGGGAAAGATTCAGAGACTGGACATCCTGTATCCTTGATAATACTCCATTAAATAAATTTCTGTCTTACTATTTGCCACCTTAAAGTTAAACATGGTGTAAAAAATTTGGTTAATTGAGAATTTCAGTGAATCAATAATTATCAAAGCACACATTGGCTAAGAATGAAGACAAATTCATGATATGTATTTATAGAATTTAAATGAGTTGATGAATATTTTAAAGGGTAGCCCTGGTCAAGTGGCTCAGTTGGTTGGAACATGGTCCCATACACCAAAAAGTTTGTAGGTCTGGTCCTCAGTCAGGATGCCTAGTTTCTTTCTCTCATCAATGTTTCTCTCTCTCTTCCCCTTCCTCTCTCTTTAAATTTTTTTAAAAAGGAGGGGCAGAGTATATCAGGTGGTAGATATTAAGGAAATGGGAATTAGAAGAAATTAAAACTAACTCGAGAGTAACAAACAATAAATGTACATATATAGAGTGAACATAATCTATTCCACATTTAGGACAGAACTCTAACTCTTTTTTTAAAAAATATGTTTTATTGATTTCGGAGAGAGGAAGGGAGAGGAGGAGAGTTAGAAATACCAATGATGAGAGAGAGTCATTGATCGACTGCCTCCTGCACGCTCCCCGTTGAGGATCAAGCCCACAACTGGGGCATGTGCCTTGACTGGGAATCGAACCCAGATCTCCCGGATCAGTGCTCAACCACTGAGCCATGCAGGCCGGGCCCCAACTCTTTGATACCTCTAATTATTGAAAGAATCATATTAATGGGAGTTACTTTTCTTGGTTGGGTTTCTGATAATAACCCTCATATTTATGAGTTCTCTACCTTACAAAAGTAGACTATAAAAGTAATGTGTATATTAATTAAGCATTCTGTGTTTGGAATTCCAGTTATATGCTCCTATAAGAATGCTTGCATACATGCTCATGTCTGTGGGAGTTAATAAAATATTGAGGTTTCTTATCTGGTTAACAAATGTAGTCTCTTTTTTGTCATTGTAACATTTCATTGATGCAAATATTGAAAGATAAAAGAACCCAGACTTTTGGTTGACTTTAAAATCAGTGGCTCTGAAGTGTATTATAAATAATATATTTAACAGGAAGTCATCTTTGGCTATACTTTAATATAATAGCACACACCTAAGACTGCATTTAACATAAAGAGAGCTACAAAGAAAGCACATAGATTGTCTACAGGGGGCAATCTGAAATAGGGGAGTGATGTATACCCAATGAATTAGAACAATGTAGGTATTGAAAGAATTAACTTAGCAAGAAATAAAATCTTATTGTGTTTCTTTTATCTAAGCGAGCCAAATGCAAAGGCAGAAAGTTATATATGTGTGTGTGTATATGTATTTTTTTAATGTTTTGTGTTGTTTCTTGAATTATCTGAAAGCAATTTACAGTGCTCAGCAAGAGTCTGGAAGGTCTACATCATCAGTCTATATATGGGTATAAATACTATTACTGGGTCAAAACTACTTTAAAGCCTCAGGAAGGTGTTGTTTCCAGGATGTGCAATGATTGATTTGAAATAGCATGATGTAAGAGATACCACTAAGAATCTTAAAGGTGACAAAATGTTTTTTCGTGAAATATGATGAAGGTGCCTTGTCAAGGACTGCTAAAAGCCTACTCGCCAGACTCCCTGAATCACCACTGAGAATGCATCTGTTTCTTGATTGTTTTTGAGTAGCTGCCTGGCAGTGCGAGGTGACACTATCTGGGTACAAAGAAATAAAATGACTATTGTTTGTGTACTGTGCTTGTTAGTCAGACACCATCATATCACCTCAAACAGAATAGTATTTAGAGCTGAGCAGGATTTAATTTTATTTTAGTATGCCTATATTGGTTATACCTTTTTATTATGTTGGAAATGATTAATAGCCAGCAGCAATCCTTAGTGAAGGGAGCACAAAGAGTACTGCAGAATATCATTATTGACTTGGAATGACAAAGATATATTTTCATTATAACAGTCCATAAATTTTTTAACAAAAAACAACTTCCTCTCTTCCTATGTAGTCCCCTGTAGGTACTTTATTGAAGGCTCTTTCTCCTTTTACTATTTATTCAAGAGATATTCCCAGGTCAAACCTCCTGACCCTGGAAGCCTGTTTTGCCTATTCTCAGTTCTTTTGGTTCCAGTTTGTTTTCTTTGCCCACTTCCATGGAAATGACACAGGGGACATTTACTTTTGGAAACCATTTAAAAATGAGGTTTTGGTTCTTACTTGTAGCCCCAGATGACTGTCTACCCCTTCTCTGATACGATAGTTCAGACAATAGCAACATCGGTCATTTTTATTAATGAGTGGATATATTAAGCTCATAAACATGGAGGCTCATCTTAGTATGTGTAGCCTGAGTCACTTTTCTTGTGCTAATACTGAGGATCTCTCATGCAGTGGTACTAGTGGTTACAATTGTTGGTCAAAATCCAAGCTCCTAAGGCAACAAAGATGGAGACATGGCATAGAGGAAGGAAGGAAATTTAACCCTTACTGAGTTACCGATTTATCTGCTACAGCCAGGCGAAAGCCTTCCATCTCTGTGTGTGGTCCATGGATTATTAGCATCAGCATCACCTGAGAATTTGTTAGAAATGCGCAACCTTAGGCCATGTCCAGACCTACTGATAAGAAGCTGTCTTAATGAGATTCTAAGGAGACTCCTGTGCACATCAAAATGAGAAAAGGGTTGGCATAAAGTATTTTAAAATATTTTCTCATTTAATCCTCACAGCGTTTTCACATGATTGGCATTATTATTTCCATTCTACAAATGAGGACTCTTGGATTGGGGAGAATAAATAATTTATCCAAACCAGAGACTAACTTCTTTCCTGTATATCACCGTTCCCATTTGTATGACTTTATCCCAATAACAACAGTGATGACCATGCCAAATATAGGCCTTTATTAACCTCGGGTTAATTTGACAGCTGGATAGCTCCGAATTGCTGTGACTAAAAAAAATTTTTTTTCAATTATTCTCATAGCCAGGTGTCGTAACAAAGAAAACAGTTTTATTATTTTTAGTCACACCTCTATTTTGACACAAATGGTATTAACATCTTTAATTTGCAATTCAAAAAATTCACTTAGATTTCCATCTGAACAGTGTTTAGTAAGCTGCTCTCTTCACAAGCCAAATTTAGCCTCAGACATTGAAGTTTTGCTAAGATAGTAGATGATCCGAAAAGGTGCCACTGAATCCAAAAGCAGAGTTGTAAAAGAAAATGTTACTTTAGTCGTATGTTGGAATCAGTGCATTGACTCCTATGATGTAAATACTAATTTTCATGTTCAAGTCTGACAGTTTTATTTTTAAAATCTTAAAGAAATACAGAAATTTTTAAAAGTGTCTTTACTTTTTTATCACAATTCATACATTCCCAAGAGAAAGACCAGGCTCAAAACACTAGAGATTAATGTTTCTTTCAACAAGGCATTGTGGGAAATAAAACAAGTGCCACTACCTAACAGACACAAAGTTTAACAAGGTGCTCAAGATCAACAAAGGGAAACCAGTCAGAATGTTCCAGCTAAAGGAAATTAATCACCACACTGGGGCTGACCTGACAGCTTATTACATAGAACATTGAAATGTATAAGAGAATGAGTTTACCAAACTCTCTAAGTCGTGAGACTAGTCACTCAGAGTAAAAACTGTGTAAACCTGCAACATATCAAATTTCTATAGCAAAATATTTTGACTGACATCAATAGACTTAAAACTATATAGCAAAGAGAAAAGGCAAACATCAAGATTCCCAGAAACAAAATAAATTTCACTATCTTCCTAAATTTTCAAAGAAGACAGGAATCAATTGGAAGTCAATTAAAGAGTTTCACTTTCTGATGATAAACCAAATTACTGATTATATCTAGAGATCAGCTGTATACAACCCTGGTGGATGGACATTAAAACCACCTGGGAAGCAATGAGTGGGCACTAAGCCCCTAATTCTAATTTAATTTACTGAGGTGGAGCTGCTGATTTTCTAATATCGCCAGGTAATTCTAATGTGCAGCCAGAATTGAAAGCTTCTATCCTAGATGGTGCTGAAATGAGGGAAAGACGAGTGAAGAAACAAGGGTTGAAAGAAAATCTTAATGACGGAACATATTTTGAGTAATAGCTATTGTATCTTTGGAAGTAAGGCTAATAAAACATAGAATATAAGCATGTATATAGAGGCCTCTTCTTTTCCTACTACTGTGATGCACTGAGCATTTTCCATCAGTAATTGAAAATAATGGGGAAGAAATTGTTTAGGTTTTTCTCTGTTACAAGGATGCTGCAGTGGATATACATATTGAGGTCCTTGAGAGAATGTTTGTATGATAAATTCCTAGAGGTAGAAGTATTTGATCAAAATTTTTCCACATTTCAAATGTTAATATTTATTTATTGTCAGCTGCGCATCAATGAGGTTATAGTAATATATATCCAAGTAGCATCAATTTCTACCTGTGTCTGATTATAAGGGTGGGATTTAATATACAAGAGACAGGGAAAAACCAAGAGTATATGACTTGAAGAAGAAGGAAGAAGGTTTAAAGAGAGAGCAATAGTTTTGAAAAAATGTAGAGAGAGAAAGAGTAAGGTGATATAAGCATGATTGCTAGGCAGAGCTTAAGGTCAGTTTGAGCCTGTCATAAATGGTCAAATTTTCTTTCAAGTAACAGCTGGCTGTTTTGTGTAGGCAAGAAAAAAGAGTTAGGTTCAACTATCTTTTTTCAACCTTATATTTGGAATCTTCCATTATATTTTCCCATAGCTTTATAAGGGAAAAGTACTGATACAGTAATGATTACATTGCTAAGTATATTCAATAGAAAAACATGTGCACAGGAGACATATAAAAACATTTATTATAGCATTCTTTGTAATAGTGAAATTTGGAAACAACAAAAATGTCATTGATGCTCAATTAGTAGCAGATAAACAGATTGTGGTAAATATATGGTAAACTATTATTCACATACATATATACATTTACAAAATTGCTATCTTCCTACATAATCATTTTGTCTTGTGTTAACATTACTCATCACAAGCATTTTTACACCATAATATAATTATAAATGTAATTTTAATGGTGCTTAGTATTTCATTTTATTTATGTGCCATCATTTACTTTAAGGCTCCAGAGTGGAGAAAGATTATAACAATCACCTGAGTATATCCCAAGATTTAATAAATTTTAATACTTTCTTATATTTGCTCAGGTCTTTTATTTTTAATAAAATACTGCAGGTACAGTTGACTCTCCTCCATTATACCCGTCTTCAAATTCCCTTCTTTAACCTGTTTTCCTCTCTCATCCCCCAAAGATACCAATGTACTGGATTTGGCATTTAAAAGCACACATTGTTTTCATACTTTGCTGTATGTGTCTGTATCTGTGAACAAATTGTGCACATTTAAAAACTATGTAAATGGCATTTTAACATATATATGTTTGTAACCTAGTTTGCTAAGTTTTTATCAGTAATAGATTTTTTCATTTTTTCATATATTCTTTTCATATATTTCTGAGTAAATAGTATATATATAGTTTGTTAATCTGATGAATATATATTGATTGATTTTTGAATGTTAAAGCAACTTTGTATGCCGATATAAACTTCACTTGGTCATTATGCATTATCTTTTTTGCATATTGCTGCACTTATTTGCTAAAATATTGTAAGAGTTTTTATGTGTGTGTTGTCAAGATAAGTTAGTCTATAATTTTATTTTTTTGTAATTTTGGCCTTGTTTTGGTATTAGGGTAACACTGTGCTGTTGAAATGAATTGGATATTGTTTCTTCTTCAGTTTTCAAAAGGAGTTTGTGTAGAATTGGTATTATTCCATCCTAAAAGTGCTCGATAGAATTCATCAGCAAAGCCATCTGGCCCTGGAGTTTTCGTGGAGGGACAGTTTTTAACTACAAACTCAAACACACACACACACATTTATACTATTCAGGCTATTCATTTTTTAAAAAAATTATCTTTATTGTTGAAAGTGCTACAAATGTCCTTTTCCCCCCATTGATTCCCTCTACCCTATACCCCTCCCCCCAGGCCTTCACCCCACTATTGTCTGTGTCCATGGGTTATGCATATATGCATATAAATTCTTATGTCAATCTATCCCCACCCACCCATTCCCCCCTCCCCACCTTCCCTCTGAGATCCTTCAGTCTGTTCCATGCTTCTACGACTCTGGACCTATTTTGTTCACCAGTTTATTTTGTTCATTAGATTCCACATATGAGTAAGATCAAGTGACATTTGTCTTTCTCTGACTGGCTTATTTCACTTAGCATGATACTCTCCAGGTCCCACCATGCTGTCTCAAAGAGTTAGGGGTCCTTCGTTTTTACAGCTGCATAGTATTCCATGGTGTAAATGTCCGAGACGATGCTTGATATGATTTCAGTCTTCTTGAACTTGTAGGGACTTGTTTTGTGTCCTAACATGTGGTCTCTCTTTGAGAATGTCCCATGTGCACTTGAGGAGAACGCCTATTCTGCAGCTTTGGAGGGAAATGTTCTGTAAATGTCAATTAGATCCACCTGATCCAGTGTGTCATTTGGAGTCACTGTTGATTTTTTGTCTGGAAGATCTATCCAGTAAAGTCAGTGTTAGAGCCCCCTACTATGCCTGTATTGCTGTTGATCTCTCCTTTAAAGTCCTCCAGAAGTTTGTTTTTTTTTCCTTTTTCCAGCCTGTGTGAGTCTTTTGTTCTGAGGTGGGTCTCTTGTAGACAGTATATATTTGGGTCTGTTTTCTTATCCATTCAGCTACCCTATGCCTTTTGATTGGGACATTTAATCCACTTATAGTTAAGGTTATTATTGATAGGTGCTTATCTATTGCCATTTTATTTCTTTATGCCTATTTTTCTCTCTATTTCAACTTCTTATTACAGCAGTCTCTTTAACATTTTTTGCAGTGCTGGCTTGGTGGTGATAAACTCCTTTAGCCTGTTTTTGTCTCGAAAGCTCTTTATTTCACCATCTATTTTGAATGATAGCCTTTATGCATGTATTAGTAAATGTGCTTTGTGTCAAGAAATTTTTAAATTTTATCTAAGTTGTCAAATTTATTGGCATAAATTTATAAATACTATCCCATTAATAAGATTTTAATATCTGTTAAATCTGTAGTGATTTTACTTCTTTTATTGTTAATGTTGGTAATTTCTGTCTTTTTTTGTTTCTTGAGATCAGTCTGATGAGATTTATCAATTTTATTGATCTTCTCAAAGAACCAGCTGTTGTTTTTATTGTTTCTCTATTACTTACTCTTTATTTTATTGACTGCTACTCTGATCTTTATCATTCCCTTTCTTCCTCTTACTTTGGGTTTAATTTGCTCTTAGGAGAGGTCATGGAAAGGATATGACCACCTGTTGACCTGCAAACCCTACTCAGAGGTTTCTTTCCACCTCCCCTCCTCACCCATCCTTGTAATGTATGTTCTGCCCACTGTTCCCACAACAGGAGCCATTTCCAAGGACACTGCCTCGAGCCAGCAGTGTGTTGTTGAGACCAACTGGATGGTATATGCAGCCTAAGCCAGTTAAGGCCATATCTAAGATTGTGGCAGGCAGGCATGGAAATCTGCTCATCTTGGGACCACCCAAGACAAGCCTCATATGTAACTTTACTTGCTAACTAAACCTGCCTCCTACCAGTCTGGAGCAGCTGCTTCTTTCTTCCATCTCTCCTTGCCCTCTGTGTAGGGATCCAATCTGCAAACCAACGTTTGCTCTTCTTTTTCTAGTTCCAGATTTGAGACCGTTTTTCTTTTCTGATATAAATATGTTGGATTATAACTTCCTAATTCTTGATTTATTACCATCTTGCACATTTTGCTATGCAGCGTTTTCATTTTTACTTAGTTAAAAATAATTTCTGATTATCTTTTTGAATTCTTGGATGTATGGGCTGTTTGGCAGCGTGTTATTTCACTTTAAAACATTGGGATCTTTTCCAAATTTCTTTCTCTTATTGGTTACTAATTTAATTTTATTGTGGTCAGAAAACATTTTTTTTTTATTTCACCATTCTAAAGTACTGAAACTTGTATTATAATCCAGATGTGGTTTATCTTGGTAAATTTTCTGCATGCACTTAAAAAGTGTGTATCGTGCTGCTGTGGGGTGGAGTGTTCTATAAGTGACAGGTTAAGTTGGTAGGTAGTGCTGTTCAGGTCTATATCTGTACTGATTTTCTGTCTACTTGTTTTATCATTTATTGAAAGAGTGGTATTACAACTCTGAGTATAATTGTATAGTTTTCAATTTCTCTTTGAAGTTCCACGTATTTTGCTTCATGTATTTGAAATCTGTTATAGATACATAAACATTTAAGATTGTTATGTCCTTTTGATGAGTTAACTCCTTTATCATTATGAAATAACCTTCTATCTCTATTAATATTCTTTGCTCTGAAGTCTAATTCTTCTAGTGCTATTATAGCATACCAACTTTCCTTTAATCATAGTGTGGCATATCTTTTTCTGTCCTTTCACTTTTACCTTATTTTTGTTGTTTTCTAAGAGAAATGTATTCCTTATAGGCAGCATAGAGCTAGAACTTGCTCTTTTATTCTAATCTGATAATCTTTGTCTTTTAATTTTGTTTGTTTTTTAAAGGTTGCTTTAGGCTTTATATTATGCACCTTAGACTTACCTGTCAGCCATGAAGTGATACACCACTTCATACGTATTATCAGTTTCCCATGGTGTACTTCCAGTCCCCTCCCCCAGCCTGTGTGCTGTTGTCATTCATTTTAATTCACTATATGTTACAAATCTCATTATATATTGTTATATTTGCCTACAACCATTTCTTATCTTTTAAAGATATTTAAAAGTATAGTTTATATTTACCATTTTCAGTACCATTTTGAAATAATTGTTATAGAGGTAGCTGCAGTTGTCTGTACTTTAATAACTTGAAACTTCCTTGACGATAGAATAACTTTTTAATTTTTTTAAGTTTTTTCTTTCTAGCAGCCAGTGTAGGCACCAAATAAATATTTATTGAAACTTCTATGAGCCACATTTCTATAATGTGATTTATAAAAGGGAAATCCTCTCTGAATAATTAAAACCTCATTTGATTTTGAATATTTTTCAATTTGTCTATTATGAGGAAATTACTTTTCTGCTGCTCAGAGCTCTATTATATTTCTTTTAAAATGTTTGTAGCTTTCCAATTTTACAAGTTTGGGCTTTTTGTTGCAAAACTATCTCTCCTTTGTGTTTCCCAGGTACGTTCTTAACAGTCCTGAGTTACGTTCCTGGATATCTACCCTAACTCAGCAACAGTGTAGGTAATGGCTTAGTTCTCCCTGCTCTCCGTAGGACATTTGACTCCTGGTTTTATTATTTTCTCATGGCAGAACACTTGGTCTCACTATGCTCTGGATGGTAGCTTCCCACCTCCCGTTCACCAACCACTCCTACCTGCTGCTCCCATTCATCTCACACAACAAAATCTGTGTAGAGCAGTTCTCGGGTGAGAGTGGAGTACCCTATCACTTAGAAGCCTGGCTTCTACAGCCAGACTGACTAGGTTTGAGTCCTGAATTCTGCCACTTACCAGTCCTGTGATTTGGTTAATTTACTCAAGCTGTAAAATGGGTAAGATGCTACCCACCATTTAGAATTATTAAGAGATAGGAGGACTCTGCAAGAATAAGACTCTTGGGGACTGTTGTTTGGGAACTAGAGGAAACACTGAAAACCCCTGCTGGGGGCTGGGCAGGCAAAGGGCTCACCAGAATGTGTTCTGAATCGAACCCACTGGGCCCTGGCTGCTGAAACGGCCCAGACAGAAGAAGCAACAGTCTGAAATCAATCTGAAGCTGCAGCAGGCCAGAGCCTGGGGGACTAGAATCAGAGGACAGGGTAGGGACTGAGGAGCTGGCGGTGGAGCAGAGACTAACTCCCGCAGAGTGAGCACCTGACAGCGACACCTCTAACAGGAGTGATACCCTGAGCTACACTAGCCACCCTGTACCCTAAAGAGTCTACAGAAGACTCTGGAGCAAGACCAGGCAACTACAAGGTTGCAAAGTAGCTGACAAGAGGAGGTGGCCCACGGAGGGCCTCAGATCAACCATCTACCTAAGGACACCAGAGCCAAACTTAGATGGCTCCTCACATTGGGTGATACACAAGCACCTCCCAGGAGAACTGAAATCACAAAAAACAGTGACCCTCAGACAACATAAGTTGCCCAGAAGAAACGTACCTGATTGACTACCTTTTTTTCTTCTGTTTTTTTTGTTTTGTTTGGTTTTGGGTTTTTTTTGTTTGTTTGTTTTTTGTTTGTGGGTTTATTTATTTTTTCTCTTTTTTCCTTAGGAAGAAGAGTAAGGGGAGAAAATTTGTTTTTTCTTCTTTTTAAAATTTTATAAAAATCTTTTTTTTTCTTTTTAAATTTTTTTTTTAAACATTTTTTTAACTTTTTTTTTTTTTTTATAGAATTATTAAGAGAAGTAGAAGAGCTAATGCATGAGTAAAATATTAGCTGATTAACAAAATAGGTCCAGAGACATGGATGCATGGAACAGACTGACAGATCTCAGAGAGAAGGGGGGTGTCGGGTGGGAAGAGATTAGCCAAAGAACTTACACCCACATATGCATAGCCCATGGGCACAGACAATAGTGCAGTGAAGGCCTGGGGTGGATGGGCTTATTTTGCTGAAACAATCTGCTAATTTTTAACATATTCAATAATACATTTTTGTAAACTTCTTTTTTTTGAAACTATTATTTTTTTAAACAAATTTATCATTTGTTTAAATACACAAGGAATGCTTGAGAATGAAGGGTCCAATTGTGACGTGAAGTTATTTGTATAGCTTTACTGCTAGCAACTGATTTGGTGATTTAAGGTAATCACAGATAGGTTTCAAATGCTTTCAGAGCATAGTGAGACCAGGTGTTCTGCCATGAGAAAATAATAAAACCAGGAGTCAAATATCCTACGGAGAGTAGGGAGAACTAAGCCATTACCTAAACCGTTACTGAGTTAGGGTAGATATCCAGGAACATAACTCAGGACTATCGAGAACATAGCTGGGAAACACAAAGGAGAGATAACTTTGCGATGAAAGGCCTCAACTTGTAAAATGTGAATGTAACTGCCACTTTCTCCTACAAGTAATGTGTAGCTTGATTCCTATGGTAGACATGTAGCATAATATGGGGAATTACAGACATAACATGATAAAATTTACATGTGAACTTCACACTTAGAGGCTCAGTACTTCATCCTGTATTAAATATCTGCTGCATTCCATAGACTGGTGAAGCAGTTTTGATGTAATTATACCATTAGCAGGAGGATATCATTATTTACCACACAAAGATGCAATGCTCTCAATACAAGGTCCTGTCTTGCTTCTTGAGAGCCAAATATCTATGTTCCTTTCTCAGATATTGTCCCTTTTTTTGTTTCTGTGTATTAGAAATTTACCCAGTGAGCTGTGTCTTAAGAAGTGTTCAAAGGGAAAATGGACATGTATATGAAATGTTACACTTAATATTGGCCACACCATCAGAGATGATCGTAGTTTTCTCTGCACTGAGGAGCTGCAACCCAATGCCAGCATTTAAGTTGCATCATGTTGGTTATAAGTACAAGCCTAGAAACAAGAGCACCAAGACACAAAGGATCAAAAAACTTAATGCAGGGTAGGCATTTTGAAAACCAGTGCTTTCAGGTTAAATCCAGCCTATGGGCCTTGTAAATAAAGTTTTACTGGAAAATAGCCATGCTTATTTGTTAATGTATTATCTGTGGCTGCTTGCACCTACAATGACAGAGTTTAGTAGTTGCCAAAGTGAGGATATGGCTGGCAGAGCCTAGATAATGACTGTCTGACCCTATTGGAAAAACTTTGCCAACTTCTAGCCCAAAGGAACAGTTGGTATTTAAATGTTTGGGTAGATAAAAAACTACTTAACTTTGTTCCAGGATGTTATACATATATTGTTGATTTTGATATGGTTTCATTAATGCCCTGTGGTCTGATTTGCCCTCGCAGTTTTATCAAATGTCAGAATCTTTAGCTGTTCTTTGGAGGAGAGCACTTATTACTTTGGGTTTGAAACCAGAGGACGATCATCACCCTATCAGGTATTAGCTCTCCAACCACTCATGCTGTGTCAGGGAGACTTCTGAGTCAACTGCTGGATTGACAGTGTTCTCATCTCTCTTTTGTTCATTGTCTCAATACTGGCAGGTAACCTTGTTTTCTTATTCTCTATAGAGGAGATAAGGATTTACCTAAAAATACTAATATTTTCTCCAAAGAATCTAATATTTACTGCATGTGTTTTTTTCCAGGATTTTTATAGTTTTGCAAATTACATTTAAGTCTTTTATCCATTTTGAGTTTATTTTTGTCTGGTGAAAATTGGTGGCCTAGTTTCATTCTTTTGCATGTATCTGTCCAATTTTCCCAGCACCATTTATTGAAAAGGCTGTCTTTTCTCCATTGTATGCTCTTGACTCTTTTGTCATATATTAACTGACCATAATGGCATGGGTCTATATCTGGGGTCTCTGTTCTGTTCCATTGATCTATGTGTCTGGTGTTGTATCAATACCAAGCTGTTTTGATTACAATGGCTTTGTAGTACAGTTTGATATCTGGTAAAGTCATCCCTCCCACTCTGTTCTTTTTTCTCAAAATGGCTACAGCTATTCGGGGTCCTTTTTGGTTCCATATAGATTTTCAAAATGTTTGTTCTAGATCTGTGAAATAGGCAGTAAAGTCATAGACATCTCACGTAGTGGAATTTTCACTGATACATCTCCTAGGGCAAGAGAAGCAAATTAAAAAACTGTACAGCAAAAGAAAACAGCGTTAAAATATAAAGAAACCTCATGGTCTGGGAAAACATATTTGCCAAGGATGTATCTGATAAGGGCCTAATTCCCAAAGTGTACAAAGAACTCATACTACCCAACAACAAGAAGACAAACAATCCAATTAAAAAATGGGTCAAGGACCTGAACAGACAATTCTTCGAAGAGGACATGCAGATGGCCAAGAGACATATGAAAAAATGCTCAACATCGCTACTCATCAGAGAGATGCAAATTAAAACCACAATGAGGTATCACTTCACACCTGTCAGAATAGCTGCCATCAACAAATCAACAAACAACATGTGCTGGCGAAGGTGTGGAGAAAGGGGAACCCTAGTACATTGCTAGTGGGAATGCAGACTGGTGCAGCTACTATGGAAAACAGTATGGAGGTTCCTAAAAAAATTAAAAATACAGCTGCCTTTTGACCCAGTGATCCCACTTCTAGGAATATATCCTAAGAATCCTGAAACACTAATCAAAAAGAACATATGCACCCCTTTGTTCATAGCAGCACAATTTACAATAGCTAAGATCTGGAAACAGCCCAAGTGCCCATCAGTAGATGAGTGGATAAAAAAAGCTGTGGGACATTTACACCATGGAATACTATGCAGCTGTAAAGAAGAAGGATCTCGTACCCTTTGGGACACTATGGATGGACCTGGAGAATATTATGCTAAGCAAAATAAGCCAGGCAGAGAAAGAAAAACATCACATGATCTCACTTATATGTGGAATCTAAAGAACTTAATAAACTGGTGAACAGAAATGATTCAATGACATGGAAACAGGGATCAGACTGAAGAATCTCAGAGGGATGGAGTAGTGTGGGTGGATGGAGCGGAGAGGTTAACCAAAGAACTTATATGAATATATACACAACCCAAGGACAGACAATGGTGTGGAGAGGGACTGGAGAGGGAGATGGAATGGGGTGGAATGGGTCACTGGGGAGAAAAAGGGACACCTGTAATATTTTGAGCAATAAAAAAAAGTATCTAATATTTATTTTGATAGTTTACTATTAACTCAATATCTAGTTCCAGAAGTACCTGAATTAGCATTCTTTTAAAATTCCCTTAAAATTTTCCTTTTGTACTTTTAATTCATAAAACTTCTCATGATCTCTCATGATAATTGTAGTTCTAAAAAACACTGATCTGAGAGTCAATAGAGCCAAAAGTGTTTGATACCATATGGTTTTATTATATTTCTATGTAAAAATATCCAACGAATTTCACAAATGCACACTTGACAGCTCACAATGCTCATTCCTCTTCCCTATATCACTTTTAATTTGCTGCCTAACCAAGAAGGGAGCACAGTGGCCTGGAAAGTAGAACACAGGGTCCTGGAGGTTATGACAGTTGCATAGAGGGTCCTGGAGGTTATGACAATTCCAACTGATTCTTATGTCTCTTCAAACCTAAAAGGTCACATAGATCTAAACTATGGGGATACTGGTTGCAGGTCTGATGTTTAAGTCTTAAAAGGGCAAAAGTAGTATTCTCTACACCATCTCCCTTTTTAAACCTTCAGAGCATTAAATTGTCTACTGGGTGAAAAAAAAAAAATCTTGGTACTTTGTGTGTTTTTCTCAGAATGCTGATTATTTTATCTGATCAAGTCACCTTTCTCCCATTTGCTTCAGTTTCTTAAGGAAGAGCTAGGACATAAAGTACAACATTTAATGGCTGGCTTACCATAGCACTGGTCTGAGGAAATTGCCCCAAAATATAAACAGATGTTTTCTACACATGACTTGGAATTAAGGGCTTATCAGCTGTAGCTGAATATATTTCCGCTATAATATTCCCCAATTCTGTACGTTTTTTTCAAAATAGGGGAGTTGAGCTGTAAATTTCTATTCTGTTTTCCATCAGTAAGAAATAGTGCGATAAACCTTCAATTGATACAGTAGCAAGTATTGTGAACCTAAGATATACCAGATGCACAGAAGATTGGCTAACTCAAGATTTTAAACAAGAATGAAAGCACCGCACCCAGGGCACCTAGTGGGTACCCATTAATACTTTTTCCCAACTTACCTCCTTTCTTCTTTTCTTTCTTCCTTGATAATTTGACCTGTATACTTGAGAAATTAAATAAGTACAAGTTGGTACTTATATCACTCAATTAATGATTTGTGCCATATAATATGATAAACATTTCAGTATGTTGAAATCCTTGAAGATTTCAATGCTTTCTTGCCTTCATTTGGCCTTTTTGGTATTCTGTAACCTCTGTATTCTATGATTTACCTTGGGCATTTTATAGTATAGAATGCCAGAGAGACATGTGCTGATACTAAAAGTTAATGTCATCACAAGATTATAATAGAGATAAAATGATAAAGTATGACCCACTAAATCTTCTATGCAATGAAGGCCAAAGAGTCGAGTGTCTCTGCACTGCTCAGAGAGCTGGTGGTATCTGTGCAGTTTAGTTCTGACCCAGATTAAGTTTCCATGAGGAGAGTATAAAAGCTTTAAATTAAATAAATATTGTGTCTATAAAAAGTCACTAATCTTTCCTTTCTTTTAACTCAGTATGTAATCTTGAAACATTATCTGTTAATAAATTAGGGAATCAAAACCTCTTTTTATTAATCTTACAGAATGCCAAATATAGAATATATCTAAATTAAATATTAAGAATTAAAATCCAAAGTTTAAAACTGAATTAATTGGTAACAAAGGGGCACTCATCTTCTTCCATTCTCTTTTAAAAATCAGGAAAATAATAGCTCAGGAAACTTGAGATTATGGTTTGCTACCTTGTTCTATCAGTAAGAGCACAGTGTTCCTTTATCCTGGAGTTGTGTTTATTATATATTGTGACAGTGCATCAAAAAGCCAATAATAGAGCTATCTAAGAATCTGATTTTACTTGGGTGAGTCATTTTATCTAGTCGTGTCCCTGTATCCATGAGCAGTGGGTTATTCTGGACTGTGAATTTTTATGAGAAAAGAAATTTGTGCAGCTAACATTTCCTCAGTAATCTGATGGATAGAGGAGATGGACTTTGCTGTGAATGAATGGATAAGATTTAGGTTACTAATTCTTTGTCACCAAAGTAGTGATGGCTCAGATGCTATACAGTTATGAAATCAATCACTTTGCCTTAGCTTTTCCTCAGTGTACGGGCGCTTGATGTCAGCTATCAACAATGTCTTGGTTCTGTCAATAATTATGATTATTTACTGTAGGCCTTAAAATTAAAAATGTATATCCATGTGTCAACTTCAATAATGATCACCCCAAGCATTGCCTATCTTCCTTACTCAGTATCATGACTTCTGAATTCAAGCAACAAAAGACAATAAACTGCCTTGTGAATGACATTTCTTGCCTCTATACCTCGTTTTCTCTAGTGTTTGCACCAGGGACATATTGTGTAAGTGAAATCCTGCAATTGATCAAAAAATATGTTTGTCTAAATAATTCATTCCAACAGAGAATTTTATGGGCACTAATTCTAAGATGAATGCTGCTCATCCCTTGGTTTAGTCTGATTAGATTAGTTGTAGACACACTATATTTTAACATTTAGTGAGTCAGATACCGTGGCATGGAGAAATAATGAGATACTGTTTTATCTTTCTTGTTGATACACAGATTTTTCATTTGTGTCTTCTATTTTGGGACATTCACCATAGTTTTATTATTTTATTTTTCTCAGTGCAAGAGATCTTCTGCATTAGACACTTGGTTTTTCTTGCCATATTATCATTTATCACTCCTGGCAAGCTATATTCAAGCCTCCTGTGCCTTTCAGAATTTAAGTCATATTGTTGTACACATAGGACCAGGATAGTTTGAATTACTTCAAATAATAAGGAAAGTTATTTTTAAACAAATATAAATGGAGATCTGTCCATTATTTTCCAAATTCACTTAACTTCTAAGAAAACGATGGAAAAGAATGTGTGGTAGCATAACTGAGCACTGTGGCGATGCAGCTCACCTCTCATAACTCTGTTCCAACACCGGCCTATACACTAGCAAATGAATGAAGAGCAGCTTGTTTCCTCTGAACCCAGTACATAGCTATAGATTGCTTTAGGGCCAATGCCATGGCCACGAACTACATGCTTTATGAGTTGACTTAGTTAAATGAATGATGAAACTTAACACTGCTTTTAGTTTGGGTTTCCTGAGATCTGAATGAGGTTAGAGCAGTGGGTTCAAATTATTGTCCCTGAACTAGCATCATTAGCATTACTTGGGAACTTATGAGAAATGCAAATTCTCAGGCCCCAAGACTTACTGAATCATAAACTCTGGGGGTGACACCTAGCAAACAAGTCCTTCATGTGACTTCGATGCATTATACTTTTTCAGAAACATTCCTTTGGGTATGATGCTGCCTCAATTCAAACTGTTAAGATGTAAAAAAGCAATTGGTGCCATATGGGACATTTGTCTGAACTTTTATATCCAAGGATACCAAGAGGAGGTTTTTTTCTTCTAAAACTTCTCTGTGCCTGAAAGATAAATAACATTGTTAGTATATGTCAGCAACTGAAAACCTTTTTCATCTCATGGCACACACACACTAGTTACTAAAATTCGGTGGCACACCAAAACATATATTTTTTGCCTATCTGACAAAAAATAGATGTAATTTTGATTCATTCACACCAGACAGCTATTGTTTTGGCTGTTGTCATTTTTTACTTGACAATCTAAGGGAAAAGCAGTCAGTGCCCTTAACTAAATAGTCAGGCATTGCACGTTTTAAAAATTCTTGTGACTCACCAGTTGAAAATCACTGGTATATGTCAATGTAGCTTTAAACAATAATTGATAGAACACTCTTTTAGGGGACAAGAGAGTTTTTAAATATTGAGGTTTAGAGCAATACGCTGTTAAGAAAATAAAATAAAATAAAATATAAAATAAAATAAATAAAATAAAATAAAATAAAATAAATAAAATAAAATTAAAATAAAATAAAATAAAATAAAATAAAGTAAAATAAAATATAAAAAGTGAAGCCCTGGCCAATGTAGCTCAGCTGGTTGAAGAGTCATCCCGTAAACCAAAAGCCGCGAGTTTGATCCTCAGTCAGGGTGCCTAAGGGAGGCAACCCATCCATGTTCACTCTCACATAGATGTTTCTCTCTCTATTACTCTCCCTCCTCCTCCCCCTCCCTCTCCCTTCCTCTCCCTCTAAAATCAATGAAAACATTTAAAAAGAAAAGGAAAATAAGTCAAAGTTACTACTGGTATTCTACTTGTAAAATTTTCAGTGTTTTGTAAAATATACATAATGTTTGATTGTGGCAATAAATAATTGTTATACATAATAGGTGATTAATTGAGTCAAATTTGATGTTTTACTTTCTGTCCTTAACCCAACCCACCCCGTCAGCTGATACAAAATCTGTAAAGCTCAGATTGCTTTATGATCTATCACATTGGATTCAATAGCCCAAACTATATTATTTGCTTTGCTTGATTTAACTCTATATCTAAAATTATATTTCTGGATTTTAGATGATTGAAAACAAATGTAATAAAACCTAAGATTTAGACTAATTATGTAAATATTGATTAGAGTCATTGACCAAGGAGTCTCCTGACTGTTTTTATTTGAAGCACACACATGATTCTGGTGATGCTCACACTTGCTAATGAGTAAGTGACTAAAGAAGTGTATTCAGAAATCTAAGAGTAAGTTAATTAAAGGTCAAATCCAGAGGAAGTCACTGTAGCTGTCAAGATTTATTTTCTCCAGCTTGAAGCTGAAAAATAGCAGGAATAAAGAGAGAATATATTTAGAAACATGCATAAGAAAATAATGCAGTTTTTCAGATTTTCAAACAATGATCCATCTGCTTAGAACACGTTAACAATTAAGGAGTAATTCTCAGTCCACTACATTAGCAAATATTTGCTGGGTACCTGCAAACAATGGACACTGTAGAACTTTCAGCACGTCAACACAATAGATGACCACACTGACCATCATCTAGGTAGTAATATTTTCCTGTAAGTCAGTGGCTTTTTTTTTTAAGATTTTACTAAAATTTGAAATATCATAAGGCTGAGGAGAAATGTGCTTAGAATTACATTTACCACACACATCATACTTTTTTCTTCCTAAGGCAAAAGAGGCAATGTTCCTTCACTTAATAAGTAGAATAAAATTTTTATTGGCATCCTCAGTTGCCATGGTAACAAAATGACAAGTGGCCTTCATGTGCTTTCATGATGTATCAATAATAAGCTAACCATTTGGGAGCAAATTCATTCTCTTTAGGCATGTCTTTTGAGCAGAAATACTGCACGTGTTTATTAACTCATGAAGGAGGTGCTATTCATGCACTACTTAATGTAACAATTATTAAATAAGTTAGATTTATTTTTTTTAAGGAATGAAGCAATAAAAGATAAAGCAAAGACTCAATTTAGTAGCACTTCCTCTATTTCCATTCTGTTTAGTTTTCCTTTGGAAGAGTGGTCTGGAAGACATAAAGAATGAAATATCTAAACCATAATTTGGGTAATAAGATTCACTGGACTTTTCTACACACCGGTCAGGAAAGTCCTAACCAAATATAGCAGAGCAATGAAAGAAGGTGTGTTCCAACATTAGTTGTGTGATGCATCTTCTATGTTTCCCCTTTTATCCTGCCCAGCTCCCTCCTTACTCTTAATGCTGGGCGATGACTTGTTATTACTGTTGAGTCTTATTTCACCGTCACCTCTATTCATAATCTTTTGAATTGGGAAAGTAACTATACTTATTTCAACATAAAACTGAGGCAAGTACCTCAAGCTTCAGGAAGTTCAGCTGAACAATTTCTCCAGTCTAGACATTAATTACCTCTAGCTGCATATTACCATTGTGTAATACTTCATTACAGTTCAGACTATTTGCCTTATTTTCAGAATCATATTTCTTTCTAAAGGAATGTTCATAGGTTCCCAATTGCTGTCTCCTTCTTTAGTCAAATTGCTTTCTCTTTCTGGTGCCAATTGAATTAACACCAACTAATATATTTTCTTTCTGGACACATAGATATAAAACTATGCTTTTTGACTTTTGTTGTTGAAGGTCTTATGCCTGTGAATAAAATCAAATGACCCACTAATCAGGTTCTGTGAGCACTTTCATACTTTTCAAATGATTCAACAAATGGTAAAAACTTCTTGCAACCTAGTCCATAGGCTTGACTGGTCTTGTCTTGAGTATCTGTCTAACAAAGCACTAAAGACTCTTCTGAGTATAAACCATCATGTCTCACATTGTTTCATGTAATTAAAGGGAATAAATTGATAACTCAACTTATATTTCTTTACACCCAGACAATAAAAGGGGCAATCTGTGTTTTTGGTCATAAAAAGTTTTTCTTTTTAAGAAATGTTATCTTAAATAAAATTAATTCATTTAAAACTTTGATTATAATATATTTAAAAAATAAAACACCATCAACAATGTTTGTTAGAATTGTATTATTCTTAGTAGTGCTATTAATATTATTAAAGACAAATGAAGCAACAGGAGATAAAACCATAGTATTCATGCTTTTACTTTATAAAACCATTTCATACATATTATTTACCTCATTGCATAATAAGGGGATAAATTCATGACCACATAGCTAAAATGTTAAAACAAAGAAAATGCAAATGTTCTGAATTTCAATTCTAAGGATCTTTCTGCCACACCTTCTTCCTTTAAAAATGAGGGTGTGTGTATGTGTGTGTGTGTGTGTGTGTGTGTGTATGTGTGTGTGTGCACATACACCAATCATCAGAACCCACCATGCACTATCGTATTTATCAATCTTATGAAAATTACCTTGAAATTTCAAAAATGCCTGTATTGGGCACCAATGCATAAGCCAACTGACCTAAGCTACAACAAGCAGTATGAGTAATAAGTGATGTTTTTCTTTAGGATTTAGTGATCCTTTCCAAAATATAACCAGGCACTTTGTGGATCACCTTTTGCTTCCCAGAGGTCTCTAGCCAAGCTGTCTTTCTCTCCTGGGAAGCCTTCCGCCCATATGTGTGGTAGGCCTCTGCTTCCCTTCAGGTCCTTTGCAGTCTCCACCTTCTCTTCAAATGTTTGCCTTGTATTGGCTAAGCTAACAGTTAATAATCTAAGCAGCTCACCCACTAAAAAACCCATAGGTGCTCATGATTTTATTTATGGTTTTGAAATAAGATTTAACTCTTTGCAGCATATTTTATAACTTACTTTTTGTGTCTGTTTTATGCTTTGTCTCTTCTTGTTAGAATATAAGGGCCATGAAGGAAGGGACCTTATTCTGTATTATTCAAAGATATATCTCAAATATCTTGAATAATGCTTGGAGCATAGTAAGTACTCAATTGATATTTGTGGCAAAAATTTATGAGGGGAAAAACCAGTGATGATGTCACCTCATCTCTTCCAGATGATAGTATTGAACATATAATCCCTTTTGAGTGTTTAATGTGATCCAGACATTGTCTTTACTACCTATTATGGATTATTTCATTTGTTCTTCAAATCAACCCCTTAAAGTTGCTACTAGTATTACCCCCATTTCTAGATAAGGAAACTAGAGTTTATAGAGGAAAGGACCTTGCTCAAGGTATTGCTGATAGCAAATAGCACAACCCTAAGACCAAGCTGTTTGATTCCGTGACTCACACTCCTACAATTACAGCATATGTTTCAAAGGTAGTTTATGTTTTATCTAAACCAAAGAGCAATTCTAATGGTGGAAAAGTTAGGCTAAAGGAAAGGAAAGGGACAAATGGCAGGCCAGAAAGGAAGATACTTTTTAAGCAGAATATTTTTAAATTGTGTCCTCATGTTTGTTCCATCAAGATGAGTTCATCTACAGAGACTCTACAGTCCAGCGTACCAGGAGAGTTGCCTTTTATTGTCGATAATAGAATATGAGCTTTTTCTGACTCTTTTTAACTCTCAGTATTTTCCTCTTCTAACCCTTTTTGACTAAGTTTCCTGATTAGAGATTGGGTCGATGAGTCCTTTTGGAGAGGATATGTGATCGACCTCGTGCTTTACCAGGGCTAATCCAGGAGTGCAGTAATAACCCATAAGGGGGAGGCAGACACACCAGTAACATAGTTGTTGCCTACCCAGAAGGGCAGTTTTTGAGTGGAGAGGAAAGATGACAGGGCATATTTGCCAAATACATGGGGAGACAAATGTGACTGAGGGAAAGTCTCAAACATGCATGACTGGAAGAATGGTGGTGATAGTAACAGAGGAGTGTGATGGGGAAAATATGTTTTCATTAAGATATTTTCCTGAAATGCTGAGTCTGATTTGCCACCTGTGAGGGTGGAATGAAGAAATTTTCAGACACTCAAAGTATCAAAAATATAGCTCTCATACAACATTTGACAGAAAGCTTCTGATAGATTTGCTCTGCCAAAATGAGGGAATAGACCACAAAAAGAGACAGATTATCTGGGAAGGAGGGGATACGAGAGAGAGAAGAGTCAACGTGAATTCCCCGGGATAGTGGCAAAAGGTGATCCTAGAATGGCAACTGAGTGATATGCCAATATCCTCCACTCCTGGGAGTATAGGAGGAGGAGAGAAAGGAAGTAATGTATAGAAGTATAAGCAAAAAAAAGCTAAATTCTCATTTTATTTACCAAGAAGTCAGGGAATAATGAAGAAAGTGAGAGAACAAGAGACATAAATAAATTACTTAAAGATGTGGAGGTAAAGCAAAAAGAATCAATTGACTTGAAAGTGTTTGCCTCTGTATAAAAGGAAAGGTGTGTGTGTGTTGGAGGGAGTGATGACAGTCAACTTAAAAAAAATAACTAAGCTTGTAGAATTACAAAATCTTTAAAATATCTGTATATGTAACTGATAAAAAATAAAAATTAGCTATTAAAAGGAGGCAGAGGAGAAAAGATTTGTCTTAGCAAGATGAATGTATGTTCCCAATTAAGAGTGTGATAATGCAGATAATGGAGACAAAAATTAGGAAGCTTTAGGGAATGTGATTTCAGATTATCTTTTTTCTTTACCAAAAAGAGAATGAACTAATATCTTCTGCTGAAAGTCAAAGCAATTGAGTATTAGAAAACGGTTGGGATTGTGACACAGAAAGAAGAAGATGTGTTTAAAAGGATTGCCAAGCATCGGTAGAATCAAACTGATAATCTGAACTTGTAGGGTACTTTGTCAGTGAAAGTTTATGGTTTTCTGTAACAACTGCAGTTTGTGAATGAATTAGCTAATAGTGAACTTGGAAGCTTAATAAGAGTTAGGAAATGGTGAAGGTGAACTAATAGAAAGAAGAGATTCTAGGTTGTTCCCAGTCCCTTAGTAGTTAGAGAGGTAAATGAAGCCAAATTTGGGGAATATCAGGGAAATTAGGAGAGATAAGAGACTAGAGGTTATAATTAGAAAGAAAAACAAAATGAGAAAGGCTGGAAGGTCGATATCAAAGCTAGTAATTGCAGCATTTCAGACTGTAGTGTAGCTCTCCAAGCAACAATGAAATAGGCCAGCCCCCAGTCCAAATAGGCAGCCAACAGCAGCAGGTCAACAGTCACAGGTGATACAGATGCAGCCGCTGGGAGTGTATCACCAATGCATGAACTTAATTACATTGGCCTAAGGTACAGGGTAGAGATGGAAAACCACCCAGTGAACCAAAGTACTGATGGCCCTCCCAGAAAGAGCACAACCACAAATGCATTCCCTAGAATTTGGCACCAGGGAATAACTCCAGCCAAATCAGCAGCCCTGGAAATTGCACTCAGGCATGTGGCCCTGTGCTCACGTTGTGATGGGAATGCATTACCACACTGCCAGAAGTTAATTAATCAAGGCATGTAGCTTCTGAAATATGCAGATAAATTAGGAAGGAAAATTGAAACTTTGTTATGTGATTTTTCTTAATGATTAGAGTGTGTTCTAAATAAAGAGAAAAACAAATTGATTGCCCAAAACCATGATAAGCGCTTTTAATTCACAAGGGTTAAGCACATAAAAGTCAGGATATTAAAAGTTAAGGTTCTCATAGAAACGTTAATTTGACAATATTGTGCATACTCAGTGTGGGAGGTTTATATTTAATAGCATAAAAACAGTAGGAAATATTGCAAAATGTGGCTCAGTTAAACAAAATAAAATAACAAATTCAGGGGAAAGTCATTAAACATGATTATGGAAAAAAGAAAATAATGCCTTCAAATCTTAAAAAAAAAATTCAATGGAAATTATTCATTTTTACCAAGAATCAATTTTCCCTGACACATTGAATATTCTAATATTAGTTCATGCCTCTCATTTGCAGTTCAGATTTGGTCCTAATAGAGTAAAAGAAGAACTTACCAGCTATTTTCATGGCTTAGTTGATAAAGATTTCAGAGATGAAAATAAAAGTTAAGGGCTTGAAATATATTTTTTTAGTATATAGAGAACATGGTGGAGATTTTAAATATGTAAAAGATTGCCAAAGTACTATTACTTTGCTTATATATTTGCCTTCTGCATACTATTCTCATGTATGTATTATGCAAATTCCAATCTGACCATGCAAAATGTCTTATGTAGGTGGCATAGAAAAAGAAAAGAAGAGCCTTAGGGAATGTTTAAGGAAGGAAGTGTACCAGGAAACAAAACCACAGCCTTTAAGATGTCTGTATTTTGGTTCCTGCCTCATGAACTGGACAGCAGGTCTGGAAGCTGTGTTCTCCAGTAGAGCTGTACAGAGCCACAGGCCAACAATCCTGTCACTCTGGCCACATATGCTCCATTCACTTTATAGGTGACACAGGAAACAGGAGTGGTGGACCCATATAGTAACTTCTGGGACCATGTCACCCCTTAATTCAGTCAGTGCTAAAGGCAGGCAGGCAGGCAGGCAGGCAGGCAGGCGGGCGGGCGGGCGGGAAGGAGGGAGGGAGGAAAGGAGCAAGGGAAGGAGGAAGGAAATTGTATTATAAGCATTAAAATACTAACTCAATTATAATTATTACTTAATTCTAATTATTATTTATTTAATTTTAAGTAAACAATTTTGTGATTCTTTAAATCACATGTAATTTATTTGGTACAAAATTAACAAATGAAAACATTGTCATTTCATGAAAATATACAAATAAATTGACATTTTGCTAACATTTCTGTTTTCCATTGTATTTTATGTTATAGCAAAGCAGTTTACAGAACAATAGAGGTCCATTCATGAAAATGAAATATGTAAATTCCTGAGCTAGCAGGTTCTTGGCCCAGTATTCAAACCACCTCTTCAAAAAAGCCACAATGGTCTGCATTTTTCACTGAAAAATCTCTGCAGCCACATGCCAAGGCAATGAACTCTTTATAAGTGTGATGAAGAAAAATGCTTTGTATATTTACTTTAATCTTTACCCCCTGCTCTTTTCTGTTTTCAAACAATCAGGATGAATGCAAACTGCCAACTAGCAAGATGTACAAACAAGTGTTATTGAATATTCAGAAGTATGATGGTATTTCTAAAGTTCAACAATAAACCATTTAAAGTCTTTCTCGCATTTTTAATTTTCCTTATTCAGGCACCACAAGGCCACATAAGGAGGGTGAGGTCCCCGGAGTGGACTACATCTTCATCACCGTTGAAGATTTTATGGAATTGGAGAAAAGTGGTGCTCTCCTAGAAAGTGGGACTTATGAAGGTAAGCACTACTCTACTGCTATATCTGTTCCTTGTTGCATCACAGTTTTTCCTCCAAAATTCATTAAGACATCAGGTTACCAATGTGCTACTGTTTTTGGATTCAAAGCTTTAATAAGGTCATTTCAGAAACATATTTCCAAAAGGAAGGTTAAAGTACACTTGAATTAATTCTACTCTTGAGATGCCAAGAGAAAAAATAACATGAGCCGCAATCTGCCCTATTATTTACCCACTATAAATATTGTATAACCCAGTTGTTATGTGTGGACCTCAGTAGTCTTAGATGTAAAAGGGGAATGATAGCATTGAAAAATACAAATAATTAACATGTTGATATGGTCTCATTTATACATTTAAGTAACATCTGCATGCCTGTAGTTTATGTCTAATGAAATTATATATCTGTGTATGAATAATGAGATTTTTTAAATAATAAAAAACAGTGGAAAATAATACTTTCATTCTATCTTTACAGTTCTTATATGTGAAAATTATATTTATATGTATTAATAAGTTCAAAGATTAATCTAGTTTACTGAACTGCAATTAATAGTGAGTGATATTATTAACAAAACTCATAACATGCACACTGCTCCTTAGCCCATAAAATGTTTGAGATCTATCATCAGCAAATAAGCTGGATTTGTTAACAGTTAGGCTGTACACTACCTCCTTCATTTACCTGCAGATATCCAGTGGACTATAGTGATTTAAGAACTCAATATTTTTAAGTTGTTAGAAGTATTAAAACCTCTTTTTTACTTCACATTCCTCAGGCAGTTTAGGCTGAGACACGTGCCTGAGTCACGGCTGAGACATTTCATTGTTTATTGTCAAATTACATGATATAGGCAAAAATACCCAGCAAACAAAAATGGTTCTATAATGAGCCTTGTTTCTTCTTCAGATTGTCAAAAATAAATGATAGTGGAGATTGATTGAAAATATTTTAAATAAAGAAACTGTTAATCATAAAACTGCCATAAATTATGTATGAAAATAATTATATAAATCATAGAAAATAATTATATGAAGTCAGTAAGTTAAAAATAAGTTTTATACTATATTTTTCTATGGGCTTTGTAATGTTATTTAGTGGCATTCAGTAGTTTGCATGCTTGCAATAATAATGTATTAATTTAATTACCATATCTAAAAATAATATTTATGTAGCAAAGAATCAATTTCTTAACAAACAGGAACATTCCAACATTAGGATGATAAACAATATGACCTCTTCTTTGCTTTTAAAAATAAAGACTGTATAGAAAGTGAAAAAATTAAACCAAATGTTCATGTTAAATTTCTACTATTCTCATGATAAACTAAAGGTCATAAAATTTAATATCAATATATTTTAAAATATAATCTATCTTAAATTTAAGGTTCCAGTTGAATTTTTAGAGAAATATTCCAAGACCATATAAATATAACCAAGTTTCATGAACCAGAGTGGGTTGTCTTAAACCTTCTTTGGACTTCTTTTCAGCATTAACAGATTAGTTTGATCAGTTTGGTGCCAAGTTGTTAATCACCCAATGTGCATAGAGCTGATCATTGGACAATATGGCTGATTTACATATGTGACTTTGGAGAATCAATATCATTGTTTTCAAATACACATTGTATACTTGGATAAATAAAAAGCTCTTTTCTCAGATCACATAACTATGAGGATGAACACCTAGGGTGCACTCTCCAATCTCAAATCTTAACATTTTCTTACAATTACAGCTGAGAAACCAGTGAAATTGACATTGTAATAAAAATCACTACTATTCCTTCAGGATTGATCCTGAGCTATAGATTCAGGGCTAACCCTTAATATATTATTTGTCATGGAAACCTAGGGAATGCCTTTTCTGCTTTGGTGCTTTCAGACTATAAAGAGTAACAATCATGTGCGATTCAGCTAGACAAATGCCAGAACTTTTATAGTTGTCGCACCTTTATGATATCAATTTCTCATAAGATTTCTTTAATAAAATCCCAGTTGTTCTTTGTTCTGTGTTCTTCCTTCTTTAGTGTCAAGACCATTGCTCCCTTCTCTCCTCCTGCTAGAACATTCTCATGCCTTCTCAGCACTCTTTAAAGCCCTCAAGAAGACTGGAAATTAATTTCTAATATCTGTGAATCCACTAAAGAAATTAAGAAGGTATTGAGTTACTCTAAGCACCAAGGTTACAGACTTGTCAACCATGTGGGGCCCTTGAGGCTGATTCCAACCCACAAACAAAAATAGCTGCTAATGTAACTGGAGGTAAAAAGATATCCCCTGCTTATTTTTGCTTATAATACTTCCTACTGGGCACCCATTCATTTTTCATTAGCAAAGATCAAGAAAGACCTATATAAATTGTCTGGTTAAGCTGCTCATGACTGACAAAGCCATTCTTACAGTGTTTCTGTGCTTCACCCCCAACACTCAGTTTCAGAACAGGAAACACTCATCTGGAAAGTTGTTATGAAGAAGAATATATTCTTTTAAGCATTTCTCATATGTATATATTTTGGTCTCGTCGATAATTCTAATTTTAGTCTTGGTGAAAAGATGTAGCTGAAATGGAATTTGCCCTTTGATTAGAAATCAGATGGACTTTCCTGAACTGCAGTTATCCCTCATAGAAATTAGCTGAAAGTTCTTGCTCCCAAGTAACAATTCCGTTACTTATCAGAGGTTGCAAGGAAGGCCTTAATATGCTTGAGTTACCATCTACAGTTATGCCACATGGGCCATAGGCAGAACTTTATCAGATTCTTAAAGACTTTTTCTGCCTCACCAACCCCTGACCCAGGCTGAATACCTCATTTTAGTTTGCTATAAAACAGTTGCTGAATGGCCTTGTATGTAAATGGCCCAGAGGACTTGGCTCTTAGGGGCCATCAAGTGTTGACAAAGAAACTCTTCCATAACTTGGATGGTCTCTTTTTCACCTTCTTATACTCAATCAACTTTAAAATTAAATCAATAGAACAAGGTCCAGTGGCAAGCCTGTGATAACCCCAGGTAACATGAACATTACGAACCTTCATGTCAGAGCTAAAGGTTTAAGCTGCATGTGAAACACAGACCACAGAGTTCTTTGGATGAATGCAGATAATTCCTTTGGGATAAAGGTCACATGCAGGTATAAGTGAGACACCAGGAGGTGATTTAAATGTTAAGTACTCTAAGTCTCAGGAAGGAAGCCTTGTCTTTGGAAACTGTCTGAGGTGCTGAATTTCCCAGGGCTTTAGATCAGTGAGTCCTGCCTGACCTATTTCTTCCACTTATCTGGAATCCTAATTCATGGTTTCACTGACCACTCACACCACTTGTTTGCCTCAACCTGTGTTCTGAATGTTGTCATTGACCTCATGTCCCATGACTTGTGCCTGGACACTCGTTTCATTTAATTCATATACTAAGATCATCCACAGTTATGTTTCAGAGTAGTACTTCTGTAATTTTTCTATCTATTAAAGAAGTTACTGACCCTAAAGTTAAATGTTTCCTTTAAATGGATATAAGCACAGTTGTAACACTGCCCCAACTTTTAAGAACCAAATCAAGAGCGGTGAGTTATTTGGGCATCTGACAGAAGAGAGTGAAAATATGGTGTTCACCTTCACCTTAACTGCTATAGTTTCTCCTAATCATGGACCCTAGTATATATGGCCTCGAGCTTACTGCAAACAGCGTACTTACTGTCTTAAACAATTTTATTACAAGGACTATGAAATTCAAGTTTTCTCACATCTGTACATAAAAGAGTGCTGTTCTTCCTGAGAGAGCACATACATTCTTATAAAAATTTAAGTAAGTACAAATAATTTTCAAGAAAAACAAGCCAAACGCTCTTATGATGAGAGAACAGATGTAACCAATTTTACAAAAAATATTTAATAACTAAATTTAACATCAGCTTTTTTTCAGCATGACCTTGACACATTTATTATTGAAATTTGGAACCTCTATTCCCAGTCACGATAACATTGAGTAATAAAGAGATATTCAATCCAAAGAAAAATCATTATTGCTACTATAAGTAGTCTTGAGAAAAACCATTCTTCTATCAGTCCAAGTTTATACCCACTGAAATGTAGTAGTATTTCCTAAAGGGTAGATCAATACTTACATTGATGTTAAGGTTGTTGTCATTGCAGGAAGCCAAAATGAAATAAAATTTCCTTTTTCCCCTCTTCCTTAAGCCCTATTAGAAGAGAAAACTTTTACTATGTAAGTAATAACCTCTGTAACAACAGTAGATTATTGGAGTTTGCAGTTAAAAGGGTCCAGATATTATTTCAGACCCAGATTGAACCATTTTATTTTCTTTTGATACTTGTTTCATTTTCTTTATTTTGGCAATATTCCTATTGTAGAAGATTCTAAGCCATGCATTTGGATATTTGTTTTAGGAACACTAAACATTTACACATAAAGCTCACTAAATGTTTACTTTATCAGTAGAGGAAAAACATTTCTTGAAGTTTTACACCCCTTTGAGATCTTATAATGCCATTTTTTGGTAAGTGATTCAATTTGTGTTGAGAACCATCGACAGAGAGTATATGGTTTTTGCATGCTGCTTTGCTCCTGTGTGAGGCACTAACACTGGAAGTGTTATTGTACATTAAAATGTGACAAAATTCTCTTGGTTTGGGACTTTTTTAAGCCCAGCTGTTTTCAAGATACGTAATGCAAATACCTAATTCTAAGATTTTTTTCTCTTGAAAGACACTAGAGGGAATGAATCAATCAATTAATTTAATATTATCATATAAATTAAAACTTAAAGACTAAAGTCAAGAAAAATAAAATAACTTTTTTGCTGCTACCTTAAGTATAGCATTAACCAATTTACTATTCTATACATTTATGTTCAGTTGTAGCTGAAAAGAACAAGAACATTTTTGGAGTATATCGTTAAAATAAAATAAATATTAATGGGCATAGGACTCATTTCTTTGACTTTTTTCACAACCCATAATAAAATTACAAAAAACCTAGGATTTAAAAAAACTGTGATATCCGGCATTTAATTAATTTCCCTCAAGCTCATGTCTTTAATTATAATGATTTTCTAACTCCTGTGCACATTCTTATACATTTTTATCTGAAACAAATTAAAACTCCATCTGAAAAATAAATCATGCCCCTTATCTAGTGTGAAGAAAAATGGATAATTTTAAAACTTTTGCTGTTTCAACAAGCAAAACTCTATTCTCCTTTTCTGCTTGTATGAACATTTTCAAACTCTCCAAGTTGTTTTTCTGAGTGGACAAAAATAAATAACAATATTGATAATAAATATTTCATAACTTTTGTGTGTATTTTGCAGTGGTGAATATACATTGAGATATATTCATGAGACCGTACAATTCCATGACTTTCAAAGGCGGTAAAATTACTTATTGCATAGGCGGCTCACAAGAGAGCCTTGGTCAGGTTGATTACAACTGTCGTCTATTGCGAGTCCATGTTTCCCTGAAATGACATCAACATAGTAATGATCAATGTCTCATGACATTAGCCTTAGATTAGACATATAGGTCATCCTAAAGGAGGTTTTATTTACTCCAGTTATTCTCAGGGTGCCCTTTTTGTAGTTTTTAGAGACTTGTTTTACACATCAATGACTTGAAAACTATAACCTAATATACTATTATGCAAAAGTCATTTTTGTATCTGAATTTCAAATTTAAAAAATAAAACTTTCTAAGACATTTTTTTCTTATGTCTTCTGTACTCCTGATTGGAGGGAGAGAGGAGTCCAGAATCTGATTTTCCATGTACCTGTTATTTTTCTCTGAGAGACTAGAAATTCTCAAAAATAGAAATAGCAGTGCCTAATTTTTATTGCTAAGTACTTTATTTCAGAACATATCTATCTCCAACAAAGTTACAGTAGGTGTAGATGGTTTTAAGAATTATTTTTATAAACTGCAACTTCCATTCAGGCTATGCAAAAAAACAATATCTGAAACTTTGAGGTCTTCATTGATCATGCTGCAAAGTAGACAGAAAAACTGAGTGCTTTTACTAAGAATTATAAAGTAATAGTTCTCAAAATACCCTGCTGTCCTGTGTTCAAAAGCAACATGTTTAGAAGATTTTCACCATATGAAAATTCTTCCTTGTTGAAGGCTTGAAAATTCTGTCAATTATGGAAAATCATTTATAACACTAGATTGAAATTTAATGTGCCGAAGTAGTCAGTCTCTCCTGATATAATAAGCAGGTCTCTTAGATCCTTTATAGGCTGTATATGTATCTAACAGCCAAATAAAATTAGGACCAAGTGGTCAATGGATCTTGTCTGCATGGGATTATTTTCATGAAAATTAATTGTTAAAGACACTAAAAGTGGGAATTTTTAGGGATTAGTGAAAACTCAAATTGATATTAGTTATTTGTTGTAACAAAATGAAAAGTTTGATTTATACTGTCTTCAGCCTGTTTATATTAGGTATGTTAACCTCCTTTCTGAACCTCTAGCAGAACAAGCACATTCTTACCCACCTAGGATCTTTTTTTTCTAATTTATCTTGTTAAAAGTATTACTGAAATCTCCCCTTTTCTCCCCCTTTGATCCCCTCCACCCCGCATCCACCCCCCCAAATCTTCACCACACTACTGTCTGTGTCCATGGGTTATGCACATATGCAAATAAGTTCTTTGATTAATCTCTCCCCACCCAATCTCCCACCCCTGCCTTCCCACTGAGATTCATTGGCCTGTTCCATGCCTCTTTGTCTCTGGATCTATTTTGTTCCTCAGTCTGTTTTGTTTATTAGATTCCACATATGAGTGAGATCATGTCAAACTGAACCAAGAAGAATCAGAAAACCTGAATAGACTAATAACAACTGAAGAAATCGAAGCAGCAATAAAAAAAACTCCCAGCAAACAAAAGCCTGGCCGGGATGGCTTCAAAGGGAACTTTCTAATTCTTTAAGTTATAGGGTTAGATAGCTTACTAAAAAGTTTTCTTGCTTTTTGAGGTAGGCCAATAGTGCTATGAAATTCTCTCATGGGACTGCTTTTGCTGTGTCCCATAGATTTGGGGTTGTGTGTTCATTTTCATTTGTTTCCAGGAAGTTTTTTATTTCTTTCTTGATTTTATTGGTAATTCATTCATTGTTTACTAACATACTATTTAGCCTCCATATGTTTGAATGTTTTTGAGTGTTTTTTCTGTAGTTGATTTCTAATTTCATGCCCTTGTAATCTGAGACACTTGATATGATTTCAATATTCTTGAACGTGTAGAGACTTATTTTGTGTCCTAACATGTGGTCTGTCTTTTAGAATGACCCGTGTGCATTTGAGAGGAATGTATATTCTTCAGCTTTGGGTGAAATGTTTTGTAAATATTAATTAAATCTATCTGACCTAGTGTGCCATTGAGAGTCACTGTTTCTCTGTTGAATTTTTATCTGGAAGATCTATCCAGTGAAGTCAGTGGGGTGTTAAAGTCCATGATTATGACCCTATTGCTGTTAATCTCTCCCTTAAAGTCCTTAAGGTTATTGATCCATTTTTATTGCTATTTTAATTCTTTATGCCTATGTTTCTCTCTCTATTTCTTCTTATTATTACAGCAATCCCTTTAACATTTCCTGCAGTGCTTCTATTTCTACTTCTAATTACAGCAGTCCTTTTAGCATTTCCTACAAGGCTGGTTTGGTGGTGATAAACTCCTTAGCCTTTTTTTTTTTTTTTTTTTTGTCTGGGAAGTTCTTTATTTCACCATCTATTTTGAATGATAGCCTTGCTGGATAGAGTCGTCTTGGTTTCAGATCCTTGTTTTGCATCACCTTGAATACTTCATGCCATCCCCTTCTGTCCTGTAGAGTTTTTGATGAGAAGTCAGCTGACAGCCTTATGGAAGCTCCTTTGTAGGTAACAGATTGCTTTTCTCTTGCTGCCTTTAATATTCTCTCTGTATTGAGTTTTGGGCATTTTAATTATGATGTATCTGAGCATGGGCCTTTTTGGGCTCTTCTTGCTTGGGACTCTCTGTGCCTCCTGAATTTATGTGACTTTTTCATTCACTAGGTTAGGGAAGTTTTCTGCCATTATTTCTTCAAACAGGTTCTCTAACCCTTGCTTGCTTTCAACCTCTTCTGGCACTCCTATAAGGTGAATATTGTTACATTTTATGTTGTCCCACAACTACCTTAGATTGTCCTTCTATTTTTTAAATGTTTTTTGTGTTGTTTTTTTTTCTCGGATCTCTAATTGAGTGTTTTTTTCCCCACCATCTTTTAATTTGCTGATCCGATCCTCAGTTTCCTCTAATCTGCTATTTATTCCTTCCAATGCATTCTTTATTGCTGCTATGTCATTCTTCATTTCTGACTGGTCATTTTTCATAGTTTCCATATCTTTTTTCATGCTGTTGAGCATCCTTACAATCAGTATTCTGAACTCTATATCTGAGAGATTGCTCTTTTTCTGGAGACCTCTTGTTCTTTTCTTTGGGGCTTGTTTTTTGTCTCGCTATTTTGGCTGCTTATTTGGGTTTGTTTCTATGTATTAGGTAGGGCTGCTAGGACTCTCAGTCTTTTTGAATGGTCTCTGGTTCAGGCCAATGCCAGACGCTGTTTGTGACTTGCCTTGAGTACCCTGCTTGGAGCTATCAACAACCCACAGCTTGAGGCCCCCTCTGTTGGGGCTGGGTGCATTTGGACAGAACCAAGATGCACACCAAAGTCTGCTTTTCCAAGGCCCAGGTCCGTAAGTAGATCAAACAAAGACTCAAAGCACTCTGAGGTCTATCTCTGCCTGCAGGCTGGTTATTCTCATTTTCTTAATGAACCTCAATCTGTAGAAACTCCACAGGGTAGGGCAAGAGGTTTTCCAGCAGGGTGGGGCAATTGCTGCCCCTTCAGGCAAAAGCTGCTTGGAAGATAAATTTCTGCCTGTGAAAGATGTCCTCTTCACTATGGGGGAAAGATTCAGCCCAGGAATCCAGAGGGGTACCCTCTGAACTCTGTCTCCAGAGCCCATACCATAGATTCTCCTCACACAGCTCCAGTTCACTCTGCCCTTCCTCTGCTGGAGCCCAAGGTGAGTGGCTGCACATGAAACTTTGTGCATTGGCTCTTTAAGAGGCTGCCTGCAGCCCCGCCAGGTGTGGCTCAGCGGTTGAGCATTGACCTAGGATCCAGGTAATCGGGGTTCGATTCCTGGTCAGGGCACATGCCCAGGTTGTGGGCTTGATCCCCAGCAGGGGGCTTGCAGGAGGCAGCTGATCAATGACTCATCATTGATGTTTCTCTCTCTCTCTCTCTCTCTTTCCTTCTCTCCAAAACCAATAAAGATATATTTAAAAAATAATAATAAATAAATAATAAATAAATAAATAATAAATGAGGCTGCCTGCACTTCCAGCCACCTCTCTCTGGCAGACAGAAACCTGGCTGCTTTTCAGAGGCTGATGTTATTTGGGCACCTTTCTCTGTTCTGGTGCTCTTGGCTGGGAAGCCCAGCCTGGGGATGAGGCAACAGAATCCTCAGTGGGAACCCCCCACAGCTGAGATCTCCCTTCAGACCTTCAGCTGCTGCCTGTGGGAGCCCAGCCAGCTCTCTAGTGCCTCCACATTTCCTACCAGTCTCTATGTGGTCTCCACTTTTCCTCCTTGGTTATGAGGGTGCTCTCCACTTTGTCTTTAGTTGCAATTGATTATTCAGGATGGTTTTTCTAAATTTTAGTTGTAATTCCAGTATGGTGTTGGGAGAGCATCAGTGTAGCTTCCACTCAGCCTGCTGCTATCTGTAATCTTTCTCAGCTAGGATGTTGAATTTCTCATTTCACTTTCCTGGACGACTTGTCTTCCAAATAACCATAAGTTCCTTTTTCTCACTTTGAGATATTTATCTACAGGTGTTTAGGAAACTCTTACCTGACAACTTTGCCCAAAATTATACCTGCTGATGTTCTCCATCCCCTTACTCTTACTTATTTTTCTTTATTGTATTTACTATAACTGAAAATATATTCTGTGTCTATTTGTTTATCCAGTTATTGTCAATATCTACCCACTCAAGTGTAAACTTCAAGAGGTCAGATAATTTGTTTGGATCACTGGTAATTCTTTAGCTTAGAATTGTCTCTGGTAACTAAGAAACACTCAGTGAATATAAGTTGACTGAAGGAATGAATATGTGGGTTCCTTTTTAAAAACCTTAATGCCCACAAAGAAGTTCAGCCTGGCCTGATACCATGGGACACATACACTTCCTAATTTGAAATGCTGTTGGTCAATGATTTTAAACCTGCAGCATCAATTTGGCCTCAGAATATTTTCCTAGATTAACCTTGTATCATAGTCGTAATAATTTTGTTCTTGCATTAATTTTCTATTATTTCTGTTGTTTTTAAAAAAATTTTCAAACTTTAATCCTCTTGATTAACCTCATGAGTCTCTGTTCTGCATTCCCATACTCGTTGCTCTCTTAGTAACCCACAAATTATAGCACTTTCTCCAGAATACAGTGCTTGTCTTGTTATTGTCATTCCTTATCTACTATATTATTTCATGGTGTGTCAACTTACTCAATCTCAAAACCTAGTATATTTGTTCGACAAAACCATATATCCCACTAACCTCCTTCCCTGCCCAACATTAAAAAAAAAAATTACTTTATTTTATATTTAAGAATGTTTTTGATTTCAGAGAGAGGAAGAGTTAGGGAGAGAGAGCCAGAAACATCAATGAGTGAGAAATGTCAGTTAGCTGCCTTCTGCATGCCCCTCACCAGGGACTGAGCCTACAACCCCAGGCATGTGCCTTGCCTTGGAATGGAACTGGTGACCTCCTGGTGCATAGGATGATGTTTAACCATCTGAGCTACACTGGCCGAGCCTGTGCCCAACTTTTATTAATTGTACCACCTAAGTCCTTCTTGGATTAATGATAACTACCTTTTCTTATACCCCACACCCATGATTTCTTGCTTTCTGTACCTCTAGTACAGAAAGTCAGTGGAGAACTGGAAAAGACAAGTAATGAGGCCAAGTCTATGGGAGATACAAAGCTCTTGGGATATACTGTAAAATATGCAAATTCAGGGAGTTGCTTTGAAACAAAGAAACTAGTATGTGTGTTCTGTCACTAAAGAAATGTCAAGGCATTGTAATTAATGTGGCCATTTGGTACTTGGAATTTATTGGGTATTTCACTCACATTTTCAGCTGGTTTTCAATAAACTATAAGGGAACATGAGGTTTTTTTTATTATTCTTGTATTCTTAGGAAAATTAATGGAAATAAAATGTTATCGAAGTATTAATTTTACACCGCTAATAAGATTTTTACTCCTACCTCGCTTTTCTTTTATTTTTTATTTTTCCATTAAGGTGGCTTTAAATTTTCTTATAATATGTGAAAATTTGATTCTTTTCACTACGTAGTTAATGGTTTAAATGATAAATCTGAAAAATTCATATTTTAAATTTGAACACTGAAGACAATTCAAACATTTAATGCAATATAAAGAGTCAATAAGCAGAAAGTTTTAAACAATATATAGGAAGCTGAAACTGAGGTGAATTTTATGATGATGGATAAATAAAAGGAAAGAATGATTAAAAAGACTTCATTGAATTTTCTTTCTTTTTCTCTCCTACCTCCTTGCTATATCTGAAGATATTACAGCAAAGAACATGCATTTGGCTAGAGAAACTTGCCCTTTGGCACTCTGACCTCTTATGGAGGTTGCTGTTTTCTAAAGGCATCTGTTTCTTCTGGGCTAGCCCACAAGAACAAAAGGTTTCTCCAGGTCAAGTCCCTCAGGATCATTTCCATGAGGAGTAGATACTTTCAGTTTCTTCTCCCATACCCTGAGGGTGAAAGTAAATTATCTCCATAAAACTTCCAAAGAGAAATCTTCTGATGCAGCTATCTGGTTTCCCTGGAGGTAAAGTAAGTGTACTTGGAGTGAAGTGTAACCCATTGCAACAAGGGCAGTTTCTATTCATTTCTACCTTCAGGGATGTCCAGGAATACCCATTTTTAAGTATTTGTAGGTTTAGAATTTACAGGTTTCAGTATTTCAGTTTTAAGAACTTTATTCTCTTCTTTCCTCCTTAAAATCCTCTGTGATTTTGAGGGTGGTGGTGGTGGTATTAACTTCCTTTCAATTATAATACATTGGATCATAAATTAAAAACATTTTTTAAATTTATCTTTATTGTTGAAAGTATTACAGATGGCCCCCTTTATTTTCCATTGACCCCTTTCCTCCCCCTTCTCCCCCGACCTTCACCACACTATGTCTGTGTTCATGGGTTATGCATATATGTTCTTTGGTTAACCTCACCCCCCACCCCCACTTTCCTTCTGAGATTTGTCAGTCTGTTCCATGCTTCTATGTCTCTGGATCTATTTTTTTTTTCAGTTTATTTTGTTCATTAGATCCCACGTACAAACAAGATCATGTGATACTTGTCTTTTTCTCACTGGCTTTTTTCACTTAACATAATACTCTCCAGGTTCTTTGAGACATCATGAAGGGACCTTGAGAGTAATCCTCTATGATTTTAATGAGTCTTATTTATGGAAAATATAGCTGCAAATTAGAGAAGGATATGTGCAATGGTTTATGTGAAGGAAGGAGGGGTGGGGATAGAAACTCATGGAGGCAGGCACAATGACAGCCTGACAGTGATTGAAGACAGGGGAAAGTACAAAAGTATACAAAAGAAATTTAAAAATAGAGTCATGCAGTGTCCTCTGTTATAGTGGAGACACTCACCGGTCTCCCTGGCGATGGCAGAGTACTGCAATCCAGCACAGCTATTGATTTTCTTAATAACAACCCTGAGCTATCCAGAAAAGGTTCAATTATATGCAGAATGGTAAATTGAGGCACATTTCTTTTAAAGATGATTCAAATTTAAAAGATTAAACTTCTGAATGGGAAAGGCTAGAATAGTCACCTAAATAAAAACTAGACCCCATTCCCAAGAATGACTGAAAGTATATCACCATAGCCTCAGAATACAAAATATTTATCAATATCTTGTCTAAGTTAGCAAAATATGTTAAATATGAGCATGAAAATGTTGAGACAGCAGGTTGACAAGCTAAATTTTGGGTTACAAAGAGAAGCTGCTGGGAGAAGGGGATTGCTAGATAGAGAATGGACTATGACAGGCCTTGCAAAAGTAGGGTGGTTTCAAGCCTTAAAATAGTCATTTGTAACCTTTTTGTGCTAACAATTCACTTTCAAGTTCATGAACTGTTGGCAGAGTGCTTGAAGAAATTAAATAGTACTATAATAGCACAATATTCAGAGCTGGGTAATTCTCTGATGGAGTTGTTTGCATCCAAGGCTACACCTGTGTGTTCTAGAAAGCTCTGATCTCTTTGATGCCATCTAAACAGTACCACCATTTCCATCATATGTTCTGATGAACCACACTGGAAGAGAATCTATCCTCACTAGCAGCAAAAAAATAAGTTCTAAAAATGTATTAAAATACAGAAGATGACTGAAACCAAGAGTTATTGTTTTGAAAAGATAAACAAGATCGCTGAATCTTTAGATAGATTCATCAAGAAACAGACAGAAGACACAAAGAAATAAAATTAGAAATGAAATAAGAGAAGTAACAACTGACATCACAGAAACACAAAGGATTGTAAGAGAATACTATGAACAACTATATGCTAAATTGGACAACCTGGGTGAAATGGACATGTTACTAGAAACATACAATCTTTCAAAGTTAAATCAGAAAGAACCAGAAAACCTGAATAAACCTATAACAACTAATGAAATTGAAGCAGTAATCATAAAACTAGCAAACAAAAGTCCTCAAGTAGATGGCTTCACAGGCAAATTATCCAAACATTCAAAGATGAATTAAAACCTTCCTTCCTCAAACTATCCAAAAAATTCAAGAGGAGGGAAGACTTCCAAACTCTTTTTACAAGGCCAATATTATCTTAATTCCAAAACCAGGAAAAAAAAAAAAAACTACAAAGAAAGAAAATTACAGACCAATATCCCTGATGAACATAAATGCTAAAATTCTCAACAAAATACTAGCAAATCAGATCGAGCAATACATAAAAAAATCATACAACACGACCAAATGGGATTTATTCCTGGGATGTAAGACTGTCACAATATTCACAAATCAATAAAAATGATATATCACAAAGGAAATGAAACACAAAAATCATACGGTCATATCAATAGATATGGAAAAAGAATTTTATAAAATCCAGCACCCATTTATGATAAAAACTTGCAGCAAAGTAGGAATAGAGGGATTGTGCTTCAACATAATAAATGCCATAAATGACAAACCTACAGTCAAAATCATACTCAATGGGCAAAAACTAAAAGCAATTCCCTTAAGATTAGAAAGAAGACAGGGATTTTCACTTTCACCACTCTTATTCAAGCTAGTACTAGAAGTTCTAGCCATAGTGCTCATACAAGAAGAAGAAGAAGTAAAAGGCATCTAAATTGGAAAGGAGGAAGTGAAACTGTCATTATTCACAGATATCATGATAATGTACATAGAAAACCCTAAAGACTCCAGCAAAGTCTAATAGATCTAGTAAATGAATTTGGCAAAGTAGCAGGACACAAAATTAATATCCAGAAATGAGTGGCATTTCTATACACCAAAAGTGAACTATCAAAAAGAGAAACTTTAGAAAAAAATCCCATTTACTATTGCAACAAAAAATATATAAGGCAGTACCTAGGAATAAACTTAAGGAGGTAAAAGACCTCAGAAAATTATAGAACACTGAGGAAAGAAATAGAGGAAGATAGAAACAAATGGAAACATGCATTGTTCATGGATTGGAAGAACTGACATTATTAAAATGTCTATACTACACAAAGCAATCTATAGATGCAATGCAATTCCTATTAAAATGCTGATGGCATATTTCACAAATCTACAAAAAATATTCCAAAAATTTATATGGAACCAAAATAGACCTATAATAGCTTCAGTATTTGTGAGAAAGAAGAACAAAGTTGGAGGGATCACAATATAGGATGTCGAACTATTCTGCAATGCCATTGTAACCAAAACAACCTGGTACTAGCACAAGAACAGACATATAGATAAATGGAAAAGAACAGAGACCCTAGAAATCAACCCATGCAATTATGGTCAATTAATATTTGACAAAGGTAGCAAGAGGATATAATGGGGTAAAGACAGTTTATTTAAAAAATGGTGTTGGGAAAATTGTACAGATACATGCAAAAAAATGAAAATAGACCACCAACTTAGACCATATATGAAAATAAACTCAAAATGAATAAAAAATTTAAATGTAAAAACTATAAAAATCCTAAAATAAAACATAGGGAGTAAAATCTCAGACATCTCTCCCAGCAATATTTTTGCTGATATATCTTCTGGAGTTAGGGAAACAAAGGAAAAAAAAAAATGGGACTACATCAAACTAAAAAGCTTCTGCACTGCAAAATAAACCATCAACAAAGTGAAAAGGGAACCTACTGTATGGGAGTACATCTTTGCCAATGATACATGTGATAAGGCATTAATTTCCAAAATATATGAAGAACTTTTACAACTCAACACCAAGAAGACAAACAATCCAAATATAAAATGGGCAGCCTTGGCCAGGTGGCCGAGTTGGTTAGAGCTTCATCCAGTATGCCAAAAAGGTGTGGATTCAATTTCCTTTCAGGTCACATACCTATGTTGCAGATTTGATGCCAGTGTGAGCACATCTGGGAGGCAATCAATTGATGTTTCTCTATCACATTGATGCTTCTCTCTCTCTCTTTCCCTTTCTCCCTTCCTCTCTCTAAACATATCCTCTGTCATGTATTTAAAAAAAAAAATAAATTGGTGAATGACCTGAATGGACACTTCTCCAAAAAGGACATACAGATGGCCAATAAACATATGAAAAAATGCTCAATGTCAATAATTATCAGAGAGATGCAAATTAAAACTATGGTGAGGTATCACCTCACACCTGCCAGAAAGGCTACCATCAATAAATCAACAAACAAGTGTTGGTGAGAGTGTGGAGAAAAGAGAACTCTGCTGCACTGCTAGTGGGAATGCAGACTTGTAGACACTATGGAAAACTGTATGGAGTTTCCTCAAAAACTTTAAAATGGAACTGCCATTTGACCCAGTGATCTCACTTCTTGGAAAATATCCTAAGAATCCCCAAACACCAATCAGAAAGAACATATGCACCCCTATGTTCATAGCAGCATTATTTACAATAGCTAAGATCTGGAAACAGCCTAAGTGCTCCATCAGTAGATGAGTGGATAAAAAATCTGTGGTACATTTATACAGAGGAATACTATGTGGTTATAAAAAAGAAGGAACTCTTCCCTAGCTGGTGTGGCTCAGTTGACTGAGTGCCTAAAATGGTTGTCAGTTCCATTCTTGGTCATTGCACGTGTTTGGTTTACAGGATAAATCCCCAGTAGGGGGTGTGAAGGAGGTAGCCAAACCATGTCTTCCTCTCACATTAATGTTTCTCTCTCTCCCTCTTCCTTCCTCTCTCTCTAAAATCAATAAAGATGGGGGTGAGGGCAGGGAGTGGGGTGGAGGGAGTCAATGGAGGAGAAAAAGGGAGCATCTATAATAATTTCAACAATAAAAATTAAATAAATAAATAATAAGATTAATTTTTAAAATATTATAAAAAGGAGGATCTCTTACCCTTTGGGACAGCATGGATGGACCTGGAGATTGTTCTGCTAAGTGACATAAGCCAGGCAGAGAAAGATAAATACCACACGATCTCACTAATATGTGGTATCTAATGAACAAAATAAACTGATGAACAAAATAAAACCAGAGGCATGCATACATGGAACAGACTGACACATGTAAAAAGGGAGGGGTTGGGAGGGTGCTGGATAAAAGAAGGTGAAGAGATTAGCTGAAGAATCAAAAATTTGCCAAAGACAACAGTGTGGTGAAGGCCAGGGGCAGGTTGTCCGGGCTGGGTGGATGGGTGGAGGTGGGTAAAGTCAGGGAACACAGGGGACATCTTTAATAGTGTCAATAATGAGCAACAAAAAATATTTTTAAAAAATTAAAAGTGCATTGGAGAGCTAATAAAAGGTTGCAGTGCTCCAAGGAACCAAGGCATTGTTGGAGAACTGCTGTGACTTAGAGGAGCCAAAATTATTAGTCCAAGTATGCAATTCAGGCCTAGAAATTGCAAGTCCAAATGCCAGTCTTGGATTTGCCATCAACTTGTTGTTGGACGTTTACTGAGAGAGCTCTAGGAGAAAGCAAGCACTGTATTTAAATGGCTGATGAGTTGCATGTGACAGAGGAATAAGACTTTTTCTGAGTGATCTTAAGAAGTGGAACTAGGACAAAAATTAGATAAAGAGATAAAGACTGGGGCCTCATATAAAGGACTCCTTTCCAATAGTCAGGGCTAATGGTATAAACTGATTGCATTGTTAAACCGTGGAGTTGCCAAACATGAGCTAAGAGCTCTTTCTTGGCAGGGCTATTCTAATGGGATACACAAATGGATAAACATGAAATAACTACAACATGAAAACATCAAAAACAATACTAGATATTATGGTTGATTTTATGTGCCAACTTGACTGGACCATGAGATAGCCAAAGCATGTTTGTAGAAGAAATTAGCATTGAATTGGTGAATTAGGAAATGCAAATGGCTTTCTCCAATGTGGATGGGCATCACCCAATTTATTGAGGGCATGAATAGAACAAAAGGGTGGAGGAAGATTGAATTTGAGCTGGGACATCGGTCTTCTACCCCTGGTTCTCAAGCCTTTATATCCTATTGTTCTCTTTCTCTGGAGAACCCTGACTAATACACTAGGCTTGATATTTTCCATACACTATCTATAATTTCACAGCTTTTCTTTAATGAAAGTGTTATTTTAATACTTTTTACAAAGGAGTAACCCGAAGCTCAAAGATAATTAGTAACTTGCATGAAGTCTCTCAGGTAAGTTGCAAAATTCCTTCCAGACTGTTTTAACACAAAGTCTGTACATGGGAGAACATTTTCACATTGGGAAAGTAATCAGTCATTGGAAGGCCTAATTTTGCCCTTAATTCCTTTTGATAACAGGATGACTGGCTCCAAGTCTTTGCTATTCTCTGTCCTAAAGTAACTGAATCCCAAATTTGATAAGTAGCAGAGAAGTGGCATAGAAGGGTAAGAGTTTGTGAAACTGGGAGACAGTGTTGATAAAGATGATTGATTTAGATAAAGTTACACTACGATTTCACCCTTGCCAAAGTGGGCAGATGATGAGTAATTACCCCTTTACCTTACATTGAGAGAGGGCCTTAATTTGTGTCCCCTGCAGTTTGAGAAAACCAATAAGCTGGTATTCCTTGAGCTTAAGAAATCAATAGGCTATGCATCCAAACTGGAAAGGGAGAAGTAAAAATGTTCCTGTATGGAAACTACATATTTTTATATGTAAGATATTGTAAATTCTCTGTAAAACACTGAGAGCTAGTCAACAAATTCAGTTAAGTTGAAGAATACAAAATCAACAACCAAAAATCAGTTTTTTTGCTTTTGTTTTTTTTTAAATGTATCTTTATTGTTGAGAGTATTACAGGTGTCCCATTTCCCCCTCAATCGACCCCTCCACTTTGCTCCCACCCCCTCCTCAGGCTTCACCCCTTTACTGACTGTGTCCATGGGTTATGTATATATGCATATGACTTCTTTGGTTAATCTCTTCCCACCCTCCACCCCCCTTCCCTCTTTCCTCTGAAATATGATCGTTTGTTGCATGCCTCACTGTCTCTGGGTCTATTAGTTCGTCAGGTTCTTTTGTTCATTAGCTTCTTCTTAAAGAGGATTCTTCAGCTTTTCCTGTAGTGCTGGTCTGGTGGTGATGAACTCCTTTAGCTTTTTCTTATCTTTGAAGCTCTTTATCTGACCTTCAGTTCTAAATGATAGTTTTGCTGAGTAGAGCAATCTTGGTTGTAGTTCCATGTTTTGCATCACTTTGAATATTTCTTGCCACCTCCTTTTGGCCTGCAAGGTTTCTGTTGAGAAATCAGTTGACAGTCATATGGGTGCTCCCTTGTAGGTAACTAATTGCTTTTCTCTTGTTGCTTTTAAGATTCTCTCTTTGTCTTTAACTTTGGCATTTTAATTATGATGTGTCCTGCTGCGGGCCTCTTTGGGTTCCTCTTGTTTGGGACCCTCTGTGCTTCCTGGACTTGTAAGTCGATTTTTTTCCCCAGGTAGGGGAAGTTTTCTGTAATTATTTTTTCAAATAGGTTTTCAATTTCTTACTCTCCTTCTTCCTCTTCTGGCACCCCAATTATACGAATGTTGGGCCTCTTGAAGTTGTCCCAGAGGCTCCTTATGCTATCTTCATATTTCTGGATTCTTTTTTCTTTTTGCTCTTCTGGTTGGGTGTTTTTGTTTCCTCATGTTCCAAATTGCTGATTTGATTCTCAGCGTCCTCTACTCTACTGTTGATTCCCTGTAAATTATTCTTCATTTCAGTTTGTGTAGCCTTCATTTCAAATTGGTACTTTATTATGTTATCAATTTTCTCTGTTATTTCCCTAATAGTATGCTTAAACATCCTTATAAACAAAACTCTGAACTCTGTATTTGTTAGCTTGCTTCAATCTATTTTGTTTAGTTCCTCTTCTAGAGATTTCTTCTGTTCTTTCCTTTGTGACATGTTTCTTTGCCTCCACATTTTGGCTGCTTCCAGGTGTTTGTTTCTATGTATTAGGTAGAGCTGCTATTAGGTAGAGCTGCTATGTCTCCTAGAATTTGTAGAGTGGCTTTGTGTAGTAGGTGTCCTGTAGGGTCCAGTGACTCAGCCTCCCCAGTGACCTGAGCTGGGCCTTCTAGGTGCTCCCCTGTGTGGGCTGTGTACACTGTCCTGTTGTAGTTGAGCCTTGGTTGCTGTTTGTGTCACTGGGAGGAATTGACCCCTAGGCCAATCAGCTATGAGGACCAGCTGCAACTATAGCCAAAGAGCTGCTGTGCTGGAGATACCCTTTTGGAGCAGGATTTACTTCAGTGGAGCTTTAGTGTTCACCAAGTGCGCCCCTTGAGTTCGTCACATCACTCATGGATGTGGTAGGTTTATAATCCAGTGTGGTCAAGTCTGACCACAAGGTGCACTGTCTCTGGGGCTTCCCAGGAAATGCAAAGTCAGCCTGTGCCAGTACTTGCCCAGGGCCACCCAGCATGAGATACACAGCAAACTGTAGTTGGCTGCTACTTGTGCTGTGCTTGGAGGTGTCCAGGAGAGGCCAAGCTATGAATCAATGCAGGCTGCCACTAGTGCCAGGCTTGGGGACACTTATCAAGCCCTATGGGGCATGCTGCTGCTTGTTTGAAAGATTTTAGGAAAGTTCTAAGCATGAGGCTGGAACAACTGCTTGAAAAAAGCCCCTGGAAATGGCCTGAACGAGCCTGCAGGTGGAGAGGGGCGGGGCCTCTGGGAATCACGGGGCGGGGCCAAAGGTGTGAGTCAGGTGCTGGTGATTCAAATATGGTGCCTGCCTGCTGGCTGTGTCCGGGAAAGACTCGCCAAAGGAGCAATGGCCTCTGCCAGCCCTTCTGTCTGGGAGGAAACTGCCCCTCCAGCTCTCATCCCAACTTCAGGCAAGTTAGTTCCTCCCAAGTGTCCCAGGTCCTTTCAAGCTGCTGCCCTGCACAGGGCTCAGAGGGAGTGTGTCTGAGTGAGTCCATGAGCAGGCCCTTTAAGAGGAGCTTCTGGGGCTCCTGCAGCCTCCGAGACCCTCAGTGACAGTCCCCACTGGTTTCACAGCCTACAGTTGTGAGGATGTCTCTTCCCAGCCCTGGAACCCTGGTCTGGGGGCCTGCTGTGCGACTGGAACCCCTCGCTCCTCCGGGAAACTTCCACCACCGAGATTCCCTCCCGAGTTTATTCCATGGCACCGGGTGTGGGCCTGCAGCATAGTCTCTGGGATTCAGCCCCGATCCGCCCGTGTCCCTGCCCCTCTTACCAGTCTCAGTGCTGCTTCAGTTCCCTGGCTGTAGGGCTTCTGTTCAGCTAGATTTCAGGAGGTTCTGAGTGATGGTGGTTCTGTATTTTAGTTGTAATTTTGACGTGGTTGCAGGTGGCAGCGTGTGCAGCTGTTACCTATGCTGCCATCTTGTTTCTCACTCCAAAAATCAGTTATTTTTATATACTAACAACAAACTTTTTCCAAAGGAAATTAGGAAAGTAATTCAATTTACAATAGCACCACAAAGAATAAAATACTTAGGAATAAACTGAACTAAGGAAGTGAAAAACTTATATACTGAAAATTATAAAACATTGATGAAATTATTTAAAGAAAGCATGAACAGCCTTGGCCATATGGCTCAGTTGGTTGGAGCATCCTCCCATACACCAAAAGGTTGTGGGTTTAATTCCCAGTCAAGGCACATACCTAGGTTGTGGGTTCAATCACCGGTCAAGGTGAGTACAGGAAGCAACTAATCAATGTTTTCTCTCACATCTCTCTCTAAAAATCAACTGAAAAAGAGACATCTTGTTTCTCTCCCCCAAAATCAGTTATTTTTATACACTAACAACAATTTGAAAAGGAAATTAGGTGAAGATTGAAAACAATAAAGAAAACATGAACAAATGGAAAGACATTCCATATTCATGAAATGGAAGACTTAATATTGTTAAAACATTCATACTACCCAAAGGTCTACAGATTCAATGTAAAGGAAATTATGGGAGGACTATGCTAAGCAGAATACAAGGGCATGTAAACTGCAAGACAAGGAGAAATTTTATAGAACAGTCATTTTAACTATATTTTAAAACTTTATTGATTCCATAAAACCTAAACACTATCAACCTTGATTGTTTGTCAAAACTAGACCATCATATGCAAAAATAAATGAATTTGAATGTAAAAGAGAAATCAGAGGTACACTAGAGTAACAGAGAATATTTGCACAAATCACAGTTTAGAAAAACATTTTAAAACTAACACACATGAAAAACATTTAAAAGAAAATAGTGTGTGTGTATATATATATATATATATATATATTTATTTACATATATATGTGTGTGTGTGTGTGTGTGTGTGTGTGTGTGTGTATTTCTCTCTCCACACCATTACTGGCTCTCTTCTCCTCTTAGTCTTTTTGTTCTTTCTCACTCACTTTGGCTTACACTTATTACTCACAAAGTTGCTTAGTCTTAATTTTTCTTCTCAGTCTACAATGCACCAATCAACTAGCCTCTCTTAAAACTGGTTTATGGGTTTGAACCTATATATAGCCTCCATCTGTATTATTTTTCAAAACGATATAAACTAAAGTTCTCTTAAATTGAACATACCATTTCTTCAAAATTTATCTCTTTCTTGTAGTCCCAATATCAGTAAATATCAAAGCTGCTAATATGATTGCCCAGGTCAGAAATCTAGGAGTCATCTTTGACTCCCCACAGCATTCAGACAATCATCATGTCCTTCCAAGTTTAATTCCTAAACAATATCTCCTCAATGTGTCCCTCTGGTCTAGTCCCAATGTCCCTGTCATTGTTTATATTTTCACCATCTCAGAGAACAAACAAAGTGCCCTTCCTGACTTTTCTCTCTTGGTGCTATAGTAATCTAATACCCAAGTTTAATCATGTTACTTCTCTACTAAAAATAGCTTCCAGAAACTTCTGCAATAAATTCTTCTTATGCCATAAAATAATATGGCCTTTCTCATTCCTCACAGCTTCATTCCTCTCCACATACTAGTTCCTCCCCAGCAAATACAAATTCCTTGAAGTTGCCCTGAAATGTTACATTCATCCACATCAACACGCCTTTGTGCTTGGATTTCCCTCTGCTCTCTCCAAGGTCTGTTGCTGAAATTCGATTTATCTCTTAACAGACTTCAGTAAACTTTGTGCTCTGTAGTAATTCTAGAGTTATAATATTTTGGTTGTCAGTTTTTTGTCTCCCTGCCAGACACTTAAATTTCGCAAGTTAATAGGATATAGTAGATATTCAGTGAATCTTTGTTGTATAGAATGGCTAGTTTAAAGAATATTTCACTGTAATTTTTTTATGTTAACCAGTGTTAGGTCCATGTAATCTTTCTCTTTAAAGAATCATGTTCCACTGTTCACTATGTTAGTGAATAAGTTTTTATCCATCCATATGCATAATTAGAAGGCTAAGAGTCCCTCTTGACATCTTTCTCCCTCACCTCCACACCCATTCTATCACCAAGACTAATCAGCATCAACTTCTGAACATCATTTGAATCTTTCCACTTCCCCTTAATTTCACCATGACCATCAAGCTAGTCTAAGGTGCATTATTTCTTCCTGGGTTGCTGCAATAACTCTCCTAAATAGCTTATTTATGTATATTCTGTACTGTTTCTACTCCAATTTTTATATATCTGGAGTTAGTTTTTTCAAAATGCCAAGCCAGACCCACTTTTTCCCACTGCCACCCCTTCTTCCCCCTGCCCCACCACACACACACACACACACACACAACAACAACAACAATTTGTGGATCCAAGGCATAGCTTTGCTCTTGAGAATAAGGAATAGTGTTTTTTCCTTTTTGGGATTATAGGTACATGAACTGCGGCGGGAACACGTGGAGTAATACGGAATAGCTAGAAGGAATAGATTACATGTATTCTTAATAACATGAATGCATCTTAACATGGTTCTAAACAGAAAAAGAACAAAATTTACAGATATAGAGAACAAACTGATGGTTGCCAGAGGGGAGAGAGATGGGGAAATGGGTGGGCAAGGATGAGGAGATTAAGAAGTTGAAACTTCCCCTTGTAATATAAGTCCCAGGGGTGTAATGTAGAGCATGGGGAATAGAGTCAATAACATTGTAACAAGTATATACAGTGTTGGATGGTTACTAGACCTATTATGGTGATTACTTTGTAAGGTATATAAATGTAGAATCATTTTGCTGTACCCTTCAAACTGACATAATTCTGTATATCAACTCTACTAAACGTACATTTTTAAAAAAGCAAAATATGCCCAGCCGGGTGTGGCTCAGCAGATGAGCATCGACCTAAGATCCAGGAGATCATGGTTCGATTCCTGGTCAGGGCACATGCCCGGATTGTGGGCTCGATCCCCAGCAGGGGGTGTCCAGGAGGCAGCCGATCAATGATGACTCTCTCATCATTGATGTTTCTATTTCTCTCTCCCTCTCCCTTCCTCTCTCTGAAATCAATAAAGATTTATTTAAAAAAAAAAAAGATTTAAAAACTAAAAAAAGCAAAATAAATGAAATAAATTAAAAAACACACACAACTAGATAGATCTGTAGCACAATGCTATTTACATGAATTTAAATGTATTCATGCAAAACAATATCAGCAAGAATATATTCAAACCCAAATGTGTTGCTTGTGCTGCCTGCTCCTATTTCCTGCTTCATTTTTTTTCTTAGCACTTAACTTCTAATCAACTGATGTTTTGCTTGTGTCATTACTTCTCTGTCTTCCTCAGTATATATAAAAGTTCCCTAAGAGATTTAAATCTATTTGGTTCACAGCTATTATCTCAATTCCTAGAGTGGTGTGTGGCACAGAGAAGGTGCTCAATAAATATTAGTCAATTAAATGAATTTTCATTAGGTGCATTACAGTATTTGTGTATGGTATATGTATGGGATAATGGGATTTAGTATGAGGATTAAAAGCAATCCATATATCATTCAATAAAAAATATTAACAGTAAGCAGGGAGACAAAAATCCTTGACATAATCTTCAGAACCATCCAGGTTCTAGTTTATATCTATCTCTGCAGCATCATCTGTCCCAGTGCTCTCCCAACCCATCAATATACTGCAGCCATCTGCTCCCAGTTCTTGAAATGCACAATATTCTTCGGCACCTCAGGATCTCCATGCCTATCCTTCTCTTTGTCTAAACAACTTTTCCTACCCACACTTCCCTCTCCCCAATAATTTGCCTAGTTCAAGTCTATTCTTCCTTTATACATCAGCTCAAGGGCTGCTTCTTCAAGAAAGCTAGTCTGAAACCTTTAGTCTATAATGCTGCCATGGAATCCTGGAATCCTATTTCTTCTAGACAATTATATATATGCCTATGGAATGTAGTTGTGCATTCAACTTTATGTTCTTTTGTTGGCACCCATCTACCTCACCAGTCTATAAGCTGCACAAGGTCAAGGACTGTTCCTGGTTTTGATTATTGTTACACTTCTGGTGCCTAACATACTACCTGACACACAGTAATTATTCAATAAATACTAGCCATTTGAGTGAATGATTCTTTTCTTTCACATTTCTTTGTAGCCTTTTAAGACTTTCAGAATTCACCAAGTCAAGAAAGTTTCACCCTTGGAATATTTTAGTTCATTTCAAGGACACTTTTCGTTCAAAAATGGTCTTCATACAGGCCTCATTGTCTCATCAGAAATGACACCAAGGCCACCAATCTAGATAAGGTTTCCTTGTAATAATCATAGAATGAAGCTAGAAGGTAACAAGCTCATTGTTTAAAATTGAGAGGAACCGTTATTAGAGCACCTATTACTTGCTCCTTTAAGAAAAGTATTTAAGTTCATTATATACAAGAAAATTAATATTTCTTTTGCTTTTGAACTAGATCCTGTGCCTTGTTCAGCTCAAAATTTTATGAAAGATTTAGTACTTTTCATTATCAGTTTTCTTGGCACTCTTCACTGTTTCTGTCACTTTAATTGGGAAAAATACAGGAGGTCTTTGATGACTGAAAGAATGAGTCCCTACACCTAGCAACCAGTGCCTGGCATTGCTTATTATGAAAGGATTTGGCTTTTCAAAGTCAGAGAGCTAAAGCTTTGATCAGATTGCTCTTAAAATCCCTATTAACTTTCCCCATTATTATAATTCTTATTTAATCAATTAATTGCAACTCCTTGTCTAAAGCTGAAAGCAAAGAATAAATTAAGTCTAATGAAGGAAAACTATGTAATATGAGTTTCCTTTTTAAATGATGTTTTTAACCTATATGTACCTTTTATTTCTTTCCAATGTATTTGATAGAAAAAGTTTATCTATCTAAATGATAAAAATAAGCATAAAAACATTCTATGGGGAGATGTTTTCCCCCATTTTACATAATCATAATACATGGCTCTTGGCTAATGTGGCCAATCTTACCTATGTCACTTTGCCTGCGCTGTCTATTCTTTTTTTTTTTTTTATTCTTGTGAAGTGCTCTCAGATTTAAATCAAAGAAACAAACAAACAAAAAAGCCCTTAAATAAAAGGACATAGTGTTTCCACTCAGTTTTGAGTGTGAAGACTAAATTGAACGGTCACAAAGACTTGGATTCAAAGTATCTTAGATAAGAAATCTTCCAAGAAGAGAGAAAAGATATTTAATCCTCTGGGAATTACAATACATGAAGAAGAGGGAGGGAGAGAGTAAAAAGGTTGTATTCTGGAGTGTGGGTTAGAAAAGCTGAAGTATAACAGAGCTATCTTTCATATCCTACAAGTGTTTAGGCAGTGGAGCTATCTATGGGAGCTCTGAACTGTTGGGTAGATTCCACTGATGGTTCCTCCTGTTCACATCTAAGGAGATTCGGCTAAGTAAGAATCTGGCTTGCCTGCCTCCTAATGTCGAGGAGAAGGCATGCTTTGTGCCCGTTATATTGTATGTGCATGGGAACAGACCTAAGTGATACATGGTCCATCAAAGCTCTATATTTTCTGCTTGTAATAAATTTTGTTTCCCTAATGTAAATCCTTTAAAGTGTGTTACTGTGTCTCATAGGTTACATTGCAAAGTGTGAAGATTTGGACTTCTTTACTTTAGAAAAGGAAATTCGGGAAAAATAATTTTGGGGGAGGATATCATTGCCCAAAACATTCTGCCATTAAAAATTTTAAAAGTTGAAATTTAGCTTCCAGTAGCAATACAGAATTTGAATACCTTTTAAATATGCTCTTAAATGCTTAAAGAAAACAAGAGTTTTATAATATCTCAAAGTAAACAACCAAAATTTCCTGAGATGAGGTGGATGGGACTTGGTTGCCTTTTTTGTTTTGTGGTCAGTTTCTTTTGTTGTGCAGAAACTTTTTAGTTTGATATAACCCCATCCATTTATTTTTGCCTTTACTTCTTTTGTCTTTGGGATCAAATTAATTCTTCTCTAAGACCAAGTTCCATGAGGTTCTCTTCTGTGTAATTTATTGTTTCAGATCTATATTTAAGTATTTGATCCAGTGGGGACAAACTGTAATCTAGTTTCATTCTTTTGCATGTGGTTTCTCAATTTTTCCAGCACCATTTATTGAAGAGGCTTTCTTTTCTCCATTGTGTGTTTTTTTCTCATTTATTAAAAATTATTTGCCCAAATACATGTGGTTTTATTTCTGAACTCTCAATTCTGTTCCATTGTTCTGAGTGTCTGCCAATACCATCTGTTTTGCTTTTTTAAAATTTATCTTTACTGTTGAAAGTATTACAAATGTCCTCCTTTCCTCCCCTTTGATCCCCTCCACCCAGCATCCAACCCTTGCCCCCAGGCCTTCTCTGTTTTGATGATCATTGCTCTGTAGTACAATTTGAAGCCAGGTAGTGTGATACCTTGAGCTTCATTCCTTTTTCCTCAGGATTGCTTTGGCTATTCAGGGTCTTTGTGGTTCCATACAAATCTGATGATTTTTTCTGTTCTATTTCTTTAAAAAATGACATTGGGATTTTGATGGGGATTGCATTAAATCTGTATGTTGGGTTGGGTAATATGGACATTTTGATTGATTCTTTCAATACTTGAACACAGAATATATTTTTATTTCATTGTATCTTTTTCAATCTCTTATCATAATGCTTTGAAGTTTTTAGTTTATAGGTCCTTCATATCCTTTTTTAAGATTATTCTTAGGAATTTTATTATTTTTGTTGCAATTGTTAAAGGAATTGTTATTTTCACTTTTTTTTCTGAAATTTTATTGTTAATATATAAGGAATTCAGTGGATTTTTGTACATTGACTTTAATATCCTACAACTTTACTGTATTTCTCTACTGTTTCTAATAGTTTTCTGGTAGAGTCTTTATATACCAAATCATGTCATCTGCAAAAAGTGACACTTCTTCATTCCCTATTTGGATGCCTTTTATTTCTTTCTCTTGTCTGATTGCTCTGGCTAGGACTTCCAGAACTATGTCTAATAAGAGTGGTGAGAATGGGCATCCTTGTCTTGTTCCTGATTTTATAGGAAAAGCTTTCAGTTTTTCACCATTGAGAATGATGTTATTGCTGAGGATTTGTCATATATGAATGACCTTATTAAGTTGAGGTACTTTCCTCCTATACCCATTTTATTGAGTGTTTTAATCATAAGTGGATGTTGTATTTTATCACATGCTTTTTTTCCATCTATTGGTCACTGGCTCAGCGGAAGCTAGCAATACTCACTTCTGAAGGAATGTCCACCAAATCTCTTTGCTCCTCGTCTCTGTAGGGAGTGCTGGCCACAACCTTATCCCTCCCTTCTCTGGGCTGAGCCCCCACTGAGCTCCCAGCTGCAAGGCTGCATTCTCTCAACTTTTCCTCCTTCTTGCTTCCCCGGTTCACTGCTCCTTGCCGCCTTTAGCTGTTTCAATGAGTGGTTCTCTCAGATGTGTTTGTGCGTTGAGCAGGGAATTCTTTGTTGAATTATACCTGTTTAAATTGTTGAAACTTCAAGGGGGGAGGCCAAGGGGTTCTCTCATATCACCATTCCTCTGATGTCACTTTGAAGAGCTTTAATGGCTTTTATACAGAAACAGAAGTAATTTTGATAGTGCAAATGTGTACTCAAAGTGTACAAAGGTAGAAATAGGTAATGAAAAGGTAGGAAATCATATTTTATATAAATCTCAAGAAGAATAGGCATATGGAAGCCTATATTTCCAAAATTTGTTTTTTACTTGAATGGATTTTAGTGTTGTTCAAGTATAAGTTCATATCCTAGAAGTGCATACAACACTAATACTTTAGTATATTAACTGTTACATATAAAGTCTGATTTCATTTAATTATACCAAATCTACATTTTGGGTCAGTTCTCGTCTAACCACCTGGCCTAAAATCCCGTGCCTTCCTGAAATCTCCACTTGGATGCCCCATAAGGATCATAAGAATTCAACACAATATATTTGAAACTAGCTCATTGCTTGCTTCCAAACTTCTTCTGGGGTACTTATCCTTAGGAACTTATCGTTCCTAAGCTAGAAACGTCTTTATCAGCTTTGATTTTACTTCTCCTTTACTACAATAATCAAACACTATGCCCTGGCACAATTCTACTTCCTAAGTTATTCCTCTAACCTGCCTGCCTTTCCAATCTCACTTTCCAATATCTTGCCTAATTTAGTTTATTAGAGTCTTTATCTTAATCAAAAGCAACACCTGCCAACTGGTTTCCCTGTTTCTAGACTTTTCACTTTGTAATTTGTTCTCTACCTTTTAACCAGAGTGATATTTCTCTAGTACTAGTCTAATCATTCACTGCCTTGCTTAAAAATCCTGCAGCGTTCCTCTTTGCTTTCCAAATGAAGTTCTAAGTCCTTTATAAAGTTTATTTGGCCCACCTATCCTCTGTAGTGTCATGTCCTCTCCTCCAACCCTTCTTCAGATACTGAGTTTAAATCCACCATATTTTCCCTAATGGAACATGCCCTCTAATAACTCAGTATTCTCTCTGCCTAGACTCTTCTCACAAAATCATCTTATCACCTTTGTTTACCAAACTCATTCTACCTTTCAGGACTCCTCTTAGAGGTCACTTCACCTAGCAGCTTTCCCCAAATGCCAAGTATATATCCAGAGCTCCCTATCCTAAACCTTCTCATTGCATTTACCATACCTATTGCAGTTCTTTTTTAAAAATTATTTTTTATAGTTCAAAATATTACAGATGACCCCTTTTTTCCCCATTGACCCTTTCCACCCCACACCTACCCCCCCCCCCAGGCATTCATGACACTATTGTCTGTGTCCATGGCTTTACATACATGCATATAAGTTCTTTGGTTATTCTCTACACACACACACACACACACACACACACACACACACCCCTTCCCTCTTGAGATTCGTCTGTCTGATCCATGCTTCCATGTCACAGAATCTATTTTGTTCATCAGTTTATTATGTTCTTTAGATTGCACATATAAGTGAGATCATGTGATGTTTGTCTTTCTCTGCCTGGCTTATTTCACTTAGCATAATATTCTCCAGGTCCATCCATACTGTCCCAAAGGGTACAAGATCCTTCTTTTTTACAGCTGCATAGTATCCTATGGTGTAAATGCCCCACAGCTTTTTTATCCACTCATCTACTGATGGGCACTTGGGTTGTTTCTATATCTTAGCTATTGTAAATTGAGATGCTGTGGATAGGGGTGCATATATTCTTTCTGATTAGTGTTTCAGGATTCTTAAGATATATTCCTAGAAGTGGGATCACTGGATCGAAAGTTCCATTTGTAATTTTTTGAGGAACCTCCATACTGTTTCCCACAGTGGCTGCAACAGCCTGCATTCTCACTGGCAATGTACCAGGGTTCCCCTTTCTCCACGTAATCGCCAGCACGTGTCATTTGTTGCTTTGTTGATGGTAGCCATTCTGACAGGTGTGAAGTGATATCTCATTGTGGTTTTAATTTGCAACTTTCCAATGATTAATGAACTTGAGCATTTTTTATATGTCTCTTGGCCATCTGTATGTCCTCTTTGGAGAAGTGTTTACTCAGGTCCTTTGCCTATTTTTAACTGGATTCTTCTTCTTTCCTCTTGTAGAATTGTATGAGTTATTAGTACACTCTGGAAATTAGCCCCTTGTCAGATGCATTATTGGCAAATATGTTCCCCCATTCCGGGGGGTTTGGGGTTCCTTTGTATTTTGAGGCTGATATCCTTTGATGTGCAGAAGCCTTTTAGTTTGATGTAGTCCCATTTTTTAATTTTTTATTTTGTTTCTTTTGCCCTAGATTTACAGGTGAAAATTCTACTATGTGAGATGTCTGTGACTTTACAGGATTTTTATGGTTTCATGACTTACATTTAAGTCTTTTATCCATTTTGAATTTATTCTAGTGTATGGAGTAAGTTGGTGATCTAGTTTCATTTTTTTGCATGTACCTGTCCAATTTTCCCAACACTATTTATTGAAGAAACTGCCTTTACTCCATTGTATGCTCTTGCTTCCTTTGTCAAATATTAACTGACCATAATGGCATGGGTCTATTTCTGGGGCTCTGTTCCATTGATGTATATGTCTATTCTTGTACCAATACCAGGCTGTTTTGATTACAATGGCTTTGTAGTACAGTTTGATATCCAGAAAAGTGATCTTTCCAATTCTGTACTTTCTCAAGATTGTTGCAGCTATTCACAGTCATTTTTGGTTCCATATAAGTTTTTGGAATAGTTGTTCTAGCTCTGTGGAATATGTTGTTGGTATTTTAATAAGAATTGCATTGAATCTAAAGATTGCTTTGGGTAGTATGGACATTTTAATGATATTAATTCTTCGAATCCAAGAACACGGTATAATCTTCCACTTGTTTATGTCTTCCTCTATTTCTTTTTTCAGTGTCCTGTAGTTTTCTGAGTGTAGGTTTTATACATCCTTGGATAAGTTTATTTCTAAGTTTATTTTTTTAGTTGCAATGGTAAATGGGATTGTGTTTTTAGTTTCTCTTTCTTATAGTTCACTGTTGGTGTATAAAAATGCCATTGATTTTCAGATGTTAATTTTGTATCCAGCTACCTTGCCAGATTCATTTATCAATCTAGTAGTACTTTGTTGGAGTCTTTAGGATTCTATGTAAAATATTATATCATCTGCGAATAATGACCATTAATTTTTTCTTTCCAATTTGGATACCTTTTATGTTTTCTTCCTGTCTGGTAACTGTGGCAAAAACTTCCAGGACTATGTTAAATAAGAGTGGTAAAAGGGGACAACCCTGTCTTGTTCCTGTTTTTAAGGGAAGTGGTTTTAGTTTTTGCCCATTGAGTATGGTGTTGGTTGTAGGTATGTCATGTATGGCCTTTATTATGTTGAGGTATGATCCCTCTATTCCCACTTTGCTGAGAGTTTTTATCAGAAATGGGTGCTGGATTTTGTTGAATGTTTTTCCTGCATCTATTGATATGATCATGTGGTTTTTGTCCTTCATTTTGTTTATGTGATGTATCACATTTATTGATTTGTGAATATTATACCAGCCTTGCATCCCCTGAATAAATCCCACTTGGTTGTGGTGTATGATCTTTTTAATGTATTGCTGGACCCAGTTTGCTAGTTTTTCTTGAGAATTTAGCATCTATGTTCATCAGGGATACTGGCCTGTAATTTTCTTTCTTTTTAGTGTCTTTATCTGGTTTTGGGATTAGGATGATGCTCGCCTCATAAAAAGACTTTGGGAGTTTTCCCTCCTCTTGAATTTTCTGGACTAGTTTGAGGAAAATAAGTGTCAGCTCTTCTTTGAAAGTTTGGTAAAACTCACCTGTAAATCTATCTGGTCCAGGACTTTTGTTTGCTGGGAGTTTTTTGATTACTGTTTCAATTTCATTAGTTGTTATCGGCCTATTTAGATTTTCTGCCTCTTCTTGATTCAGCTTTGGAAGGTTGTATGCTTCTAGGAAATTGTCCATTTCACCCATGTTGTCCAGTTTGTTGGCATATAGTTGCTCATAGTATTTTCTTACAATCCTTTGTATTTCTGTCGGGTCTGTTGTTATATCGCATCTTTTATTTCTGATTTTATTTATTTGTATCCTCTCTCTTTGTTTCTTGGTGATTTGGATAAAGGTGTATCAATCTTATTTATCTTTTCAATGAACTAGCTCTTGTTTCATTCACCTTTTGTATTGTTCTGTTAGTCTCTATGTCATTAATTTCTGCTCTGATCTTTATTATTTCCTTCCTTCTACTTCCTTGGGGCTTTTCTTGCTGTTCTCTTTCTAATTCTTTTAGTTGTTGTGTTAGATGGTTTAATAGAGCTTTTTCTTTTTTCTTGAGGTAGGCCTGTAATGCTATGAACTTTCCTTTCAGGACTGCTTTTGCTGTGTCCCATAGATTTGGGGTGGTTGTCTGCTCATTTTCGTTTTTGTCCAGGAAGTGTTTGATTTTTTTCCCTTGATCTCATTGGCAACCCATTCATGGTTTAATAGCATGCTATTTAGCCTCCAGGCATTTGAATATTTTTTAGTTTTTTTACAGTGGTTGATTTCTACTTTAATGACACTGTGACCTGAGAATATGCTTGATATGATTACACTCTTCTTGAACTTGTAGAGACTTGCTTTGTGCCCTAACATGCGGTCTATTTCTAAGAATGTTCCATGTGCACTTGAGAAGAATGTGTATTCTGCTGCTTTGGGATGAAATGTTCTGTAAATGTCGATTAAGTCCATTAGAGCTAGTGTGTCATTTAAAGTCTCTGTTTCCCTGTTGATTTTTTGTCTTGATGATCTGTTCAATAATGACAGTGGGATGTTAAAGTCTCCCTCTATGATTGTGTTGCTGTTGATCTCCCCCTTAAAGTCCACCAAGAAATGTTTTATATATTTAGGTGCTCCGATATTGGGTATATATATATTTATAAAGGTTATTTCCTCCTGTTGGATTGATCCCTTTAGTAGTATGTAGTGACCTTTGTCTCTTGTTATGGTCTTTATTTTGAAGCCTATTTTGAAATAAGTATTGCTACTCCAGCATTTTTTTTCTTTTCCATTTACATCACATATTTTCTTCCATCCTTTCACTTTTAGCCTCTGTGAATCTTTTGCTCTCAGGTGGGTCTCTTATATACAGTGTATATATGGGTCCTGTTTTCTTATCCATTCAACTACCCTATGTCTTTTGATTGGAGCATTTATTCTGTTTACATTTAAGGTTATTATTGATATACACTTATTTAATGCCATTTTTTCCTTTTATGCCAATGTACCTTTCTCTCAATATTTCTTCTTTTACTTAAGAGTCCTTTTAGCATTTCTTGCAATGCTGGTTTGGTGGTTCTGAACTCCTTTAGACTTCTTTGTCTTGGAAGCTCTTTATTTCACCTTCAATTTTAAATGATAACTTTGCTGGATAAGGTAATCTTGGTTGCATGTTCTTGCTTTTCATTACTTTGAGAACTTCATGCCATTCCCTTCTGGCCAGAAGTGTTTCTGTTGAGAAGTCTGCTATCAGCCTTATGGGGGTTCCCTTGTAGGTCACTGCTTGTCTCTCTCAGCCTTTAATCTTCTCTCTTTGTCCTTAGCATTTCCTATTTTAATTATGCTATATCTTGGAGTGTGTTTCTTTGGGTTCCTCTTGTTTGAACCCTTTGTTTCCTGAACTTGTGTGGCTTTCTCCTTCTCCAACTTAGGTAAGTTTTCTGTCATTATTTCCTCCACCAGGTTCTCTATCCCTTGCTCACTTTTCTCTGCCTCTGGCAACCTTATGATGTGAATGTTGTTTCACCTCATGTTGTCCCAAAGCTCCTTTAGACTGTCCTTATGGTTTTTAAGTGTTTTTTCCTTTTTGCTGCACTAATCTTGTGGTTTTTTTCTACCTCATCTTCTAAGTCATGTATTCTATCCTCATTTAGCCTGCTTTTACTTCCGTCCAGCATATTCTTGATATCATATATAGCATTCTTCATTTCTGCCTGGTTCTTATTGATCATACTTAGCTCTTTTTTCATGCTTTCACTAAGTTCCTGGACCTTTCTATTAAGTGTCTCGTGGCTGTTGTTAATTTCCTTGAGCACCTTTGTAACCATTACTCTGAACTCTATTTCTGATAACTTGTTTAGCTCCCCCTCATCAAGGTTTTTTTCTGGTGATTTTTTCTTTTCTTTAGTTTGGGGGTTGTTCCTTTGTCTTCCCATTTTAGTGACTTTTAGTGTTTGTATCTGTATATTAGATATATTTGCCTTCTCCCAGTCTTGTGGGGTAAGATTTTGTAGTATATGTCCAGTGGGACCCAGAGGTGTGTTTTTCTTACACTTCTCAGCTATTTGCTCTAGGCATGTCCCTTTTGTGGGTGTGCCTTTTGTGGGCTCTTTAGGCTCTCCTGTTGTGATTGAGTCTAGATTGTTGTTGAACCATTCTTGAGAGGAATCTCCTCTTATGCTGGCTACCTGTGAGGGTCAGCCACAACCATATTGTGTGATCTTTTGTACAGATGCTGACAAGGCAAAACAGAGCACAACCAAAATACCAGGAAAGAAACAGTAACTTACAAAATATTCTGACAATCACAATGAAAACAACTCAAGAGAATGTAGAATGAGCACAGCACACTGAGAACACAAATACAGAAGCAAAAACAAAAACAGGAGAGACAGAGAGAGAAAAGGATATTGTTCCTAGTAGTAAAGAAAAATAAAAAATGATAATAATAAAATAAAATAAAAAGTATAAAATAAAGAAGCTACTGGGAGATAAAAGGGGCAGAGAAAAGATTCTGGAAGGAAAGAAGGGCAAGCAAAAAAATAAGGCTAGCAATAAGAAAATGGTTGAAAAGAAAAAAAACAAAACAAAACACAAAAAACCCCACAAACAGTCATCAAAGAAAGAGACAGGAAGAAAGAGAATAAAAGGAGAGAAAACAAAAAGAGGAATAAAAAAAGAAGAAAGTTATGCCAATGGAACCAGACAAGATAGAGAGGTAAAGCAAAGACAAGGAATGAGGCCAGTAAGAGATATGGGGAAAACAATAGAGAAAAAACTAAATTTATTAGTTTTAATGATAATATCCCAGCAATAAAGCAGAGAATATCAAGAAAATCTTGATAATACAAAAAAAAAAAAGAGCATAGCAAGACAAAACAAATTTTTTAAAAATTAATTAAAAAATTATAAACAATTTAAAAAAAATTAAGTTTTTTTGTTTTCTTTTTTTTTTTATAAAAAAAGAAGTCAATCAAGTGAGTTTTGTCTGGGCAGCTTATGTTGTCTGAAGTTCACTGTTTTGTGTGCTGATCTCAGGTCTCCTGGGAGGTACTTGTGTGTCAGCCAGTGTGAGGAGCTGCCTAGGTTTGGCTCTGGTGTCCCTCGGTAGTTGGCTGCTCTCAGGCTCTATGTAGACCACCTCCACCTGTCAGCTATTTTGCCTCCTCCTTATGGTTGCCTGGTCTTACTCCAGAGTTTTCTGAAGAGTATTTAGGGTGCAAGCCAGCTAGTGTAGCTCAGGGTATTACTCCCTTTACTTAGAGGTTTCACTGTCAGGCACTCACTATGTGGAAGTTAGTCTCTGCTTCACAGCCAGCTCCTCAGTCTCTCCCCTGTCCTCCAATCCTAATTCCCCATGCTCTGGCCTGCTGCAGCTTCAGATTGAATTCAGTCTGTTGCCTTCTCTTTAGGGGCAGTTTCAGTGGCCTGAGCTCAGTGTGTTTTACTTAAAAAGACTCCAGTGAGCACATTGCCTGCCCAGCCCTAAGAAGGGGTTTTAAGCTTTTTCTCCAGTTTCCAAACAACAGTCCTTGAGTGTCTTATTCTTGTACTGTCCTGTGAGATGTTCTCCCTTCCCTCTCAGGACTGTGCCTTGTGGGGATATCTGGGAATTCAGAGAGCTGAACAAGTCCCTTTCCTGTTGGGGGAGGTGCTCCTAGCTTTCAGGAGAGGTAGGCGTGCCCCACCTCTCCTTTCCCAAAAATGGTTTGCTGATCTCACAGGTGCTCAGTTTAAACTCTTCATAATGCAAACACAGATCCCAGCCCTCACTGGCCTGTCTCCCCAATGCAATCTAGGAATGTAGATGCTCATTCAGTGATCAAAAACTCAAAAATTCACAAAGCAACAAACAGACAGAGAACCCACCCTGTGAGGTCCTGTTGCTTGCCCCTGCATCTTGGAACCAAGCAGGAGGGGTCACAAATTCAACCTCACTCAGGTCCACTGCACAGTTGATCTCAGTAAAGCTGGTGCAGCCCCTTGTGTGCTATCCTGGCTCCCCTCAGAGCAGGTCAAAAATCTTTCATTCACCCCACTAGCAGCTCCAGTGGCTGGAGCCCAGATTCACCCCACTCATGTATCCAGTTTCTCTCTGGTTGTGTGAAGGCTCTCTTCCCCCTCTTGGTTCCACACAGTTCAAATGATTTCTAGGGTTCTACACAATGCCTTACAAGAAAGCAGAGGGTCCCTGTCGGTGGTTGCTGAGTGCAGCCCTCTGGTCCCTTTCTATTCAGAAGCCATACCCTGCAGGACAACCATTCCTGAGGTCAGTACTCAGGGTGAAATTTTTCAGCCCTGGCTGTCGCCATTATGTGCATTGTTTCACTGGGAAGGTGTGATCCCCTCCTCGCAGATGCACTGTTCCCCTGGCTCCCTCTGCACTCTTGCACGGGCTCTCCTTCCCTTCTCCTCCACTCTGGGTGTGAGATCTCAGCTTCTGGATGCCAGTTCACACTCCCAAGGAGTGGGGGCTTTGCATCCTTTAATCTTTTGGCTTTGCAGCCCAACACTGGCTTCAGGAGGGACTCCCCTTTTCTATGCCCACCCCCTTATCAGATTTTATGGTGTTTATTCATGCTCCTTACTCAAAATATGTCCACTCAGGTATATTTTTCTTATTTTTCCAAGCTTGCTACACAGTATTTTAGCTGTAAATCCAGCCCATGGCTGTAAGCAAGGGTGCTCTGCTTCTTGTCAGAGTACTGCCATCTTCCCACCAATCACAAGGTATCCCTTTTGCAACTCTTAATTTATTTCCATGGCCACTAGACTATACATTCTTTGAAAACATATAGCATGTTCTATTTGTCAAGATATTCCTAGAGTTTAATGTACCTTATTCATAAAAGACATTCAGTAAATAGGTTTTAAATTAATGTATGAACAAATTTATTTATTGAATGTTGAATCATACTTCTCTGAAAACAATTCCAGGAAGACCATTAAGTCCAAAATAATTTAATGTTTAGAAGTGGCTTTTAGAACATACTGGTTTTTGTGTTGTATGTCTGTTAATATGGTGAAAATGCAATACAAAGAAAGAAGTGTCACATATCTATTTTTCTTTGGTTATTAAACAGACATGAAAATTTTACCAAGTGGATGATTCTTTATGGGGGAGAAAAATGCTGTTATATGTCACAAAAATTTTAGGAACATTGGATTGAAGATTCTGGAAGCAACACTGTAAAGATGTATTTGAGCAAAGTCAAAATAGCTTGTTCTCAAATCCCTATTGCAATAAATGTCCATTTAACCATCAAGGGACCAAGTTATCCAAGATCAATTGCATTTACAGTTAAATACAAATGTAAGTGTAAGAACAGTTTATGTATCTCAAGAGTCTACCAGTATTTAAACATTTAATGATGTGTGATTGATCTTTCCCAATGTCTTATATCATTGCCTGGGTTGTCTGAAATCTATGGCTTAGGAAAAGTATAAATTTTTTAGCTTTCTGCATGTGAAGTTGAATTGGTTCGGCACATTGTGTCTATGTCTGTAATTCAAATTAGTCAGAACTCAGTAGCACTGCGATTTAAATCTGAAGTTAATCATGATACCCCAAAGGAACTCAATTTAGCTATTTTATGTAAAACATTATTGCAAAAACCTAGCAGATTATCAACAATCTTAGGACATACCATAATAAATAAATAAATCTTAGGACATACCATAAATAAAAATAGAAAAAGGAATTGCTCCATGCTACAGAATAAATTTGTTGGGTTTATATAACTAATTAAAGTCATATTTTCTCTCCTACCAGTACAGTTTTTAGGTTTTTGTCTTTGGTTAGCCGCTTCTCTACCATCAACTCAGGAACAATTCTACTTAAAGAATTTTCTCTCAGACTTTAATTGCACCTTAAAATAAGCATTTCCCTAATATGGTAGTTTTCCAACCTTTTTTTCACTTCTACACACAAGAGAGATACATTCATATAGCTACACTCACGGGCACTTGGATTTCTGGCTACGACATAGATTGAAATAAGCTCTAAACAATTCTCTGGGGGCTAGTTTATACTCCACTCTAGCTCCCTGTTCTGTGATACATCCTTTCATGTGGCTGTTGTTATACCTCAGCTGAACACCATTATGATATTGGATACTGGGTCAAGGTCAGAATTTTGTGATGACATTTGGGTAAGAATCAGGGCTTTGAAAGTAATTGGTAAATAAGAAGAACGGATGCTAGTTTATTATTATTCTTCAATAGAATGTCCCAGTAACTTGCAAAGGGCATGTTAGACATGATCTGCAATATGGCTTTAAAACTTAAAGAAAGCACTTGGGAGTCAAGACTAATAAAACCAAGAACCTTCCTTCCAAGGTAGACCTGAGGAATACTAACCCTTCATGTAAAGAGCAAGGGATTCAAAATTAGAAAACTTGGATTTTCATCCCAGTTTTATGCATTACTAACTCTAAAAACTTCTTTTTCTCTGTTCCCATAGTAGTTAGCCTACACCCTTGAAACATCCCTCACCACTATTGTATTGTATCTGTTTTCCCTTCAGGATGGAAGCTCCTGGGGCCAGAGGATCGATGATGGTCTTATTGTGTCCCCAGAATCTACTACTGAGCTGGCAGCCAATGCCTAAATGAAAGGAAATGCACTTTATTTTCTGGACTCAATTCCTTTTCTCTAATATCTTAAGTCACTGGCGTGGTATCATCTCAGTTCCTTCCTTTCTCCCTTCACTTCCTTCTTTCTCTCTTTCTCGCTCTCTCACTCTCTTTTCTTCCTTTCTTCATAATACAGATATTTTTTGAGCAATTGTTTTGTTTTAGGAACTGAGGTTACAGCAACAAGCTGGACAAAGTCCCTGTTCTCTGTGGAGCTTATTTTCTAACAGGGAAAATGCTTGGTTTTGATCTTGATTCATGCACCTTCTCTTTTACCTCAAAAATAATTCACCTAAGGAGAGTTGAATTACAAAGACATTCTGGGGTTATAATTCCTCTGGATTTGAAGAGTCCTAGGGACAAATAAGCTCTCTCATCAGGCACTCTACTCGAGAATATATTGGGGTCTCTAACCTTATGTGCTCCTGACTGAGAGCCTGCCAACATAGTCAGGACACAGTCAAGGTAGCTTCTGCTTCCCAAGATTCTATTTTTCCCTAATCCATCATCAAACTCTGAGTACCCCATCACAGATCCTTCTATTTGCATCTAAATTCCAGTGAATGTTACTGCTATACAGTGAATAAAATAAAAATAATTCATCTTTAACTGATTTCAGTGCTAAAATATACCGTAACTGATTGTTTTGGAGAAAACAGCATAGAAATCAAGGGAATTCCTATATTCTAGGTAAAACCCACATTTGATACAATCTCTCTGAATCTTATTTTTCCCAGTTTAGGTGGCAGAGTGCAAAACATGAAGTTCTTTGCTTTTTAAAAGCAGTAATTAAACCTGTTAGATGAGGGAGTAAACAAATCTTACCATAGATGGTTTTAAAAGAAAGGCAATTTCAGAAAACAGTATGATTTCTTGAACCTAATTTTATACTGAAATCAAATACCACTTTAAATTTAGGCATCATTAAATATTTGCCTTTCCACAGGTTATATATAGTTGCACATTAAGATAATTTGTTTTTACTTTGACTCCAAGCAGCACGGCATTAAATTGATAGAGAAAAATTATAGGAAATGTGGTCCAAATTAAAAAGACAGGATAGTAGAAGGTAAGAATTATATTGTAGAATTTGAGGACATTATCTTAAAAATGACAAGCTTATATCTGAGCTGCATAGTCTATCACACACACTAATTGCAGAGTCAAGAATTCTAATAAGTACCAGAGGTACATGTATGTAAAGTGGGACAAAAGTGAGAATCTCAGCTAATTACATACAATCCTATTAATATAGTTTAAGCTAGAACTACCAAACATCTGTGAACATGTTAAAAATGCAGATTCTTGGTGTCCACACACCAAAACCCCTGAATCTGGTATGTTCTCTGGAGATTGAAATGGAGAATTGATATCCTTAACAAGAACATCTACCCTCAACTATCATTTCAGTCCACAGTTTTAACACATTTATTCTGAAGTTATAATGAATTACAGTTAGAAACAGAAGTTCTCAGACCTTGGACAGTTTAATCTAGTGGAAGTGTGGATGTTTGGGAACTATATAATAAGAATATGAATTTTGAAAATTGCCTTTTGTTTACTCCTTTGCAAGTATCTTCTGTTCAGAGTTGTTCTTGGAGACATCAGGACCAATGTAATGTCTTCTGCATTCCTCTTCCCATTTGAAAGAAAAACAAGAATTGGTCATCTTCAAAAGAAAGCTCATGGAAGAGGTATAAGATGCATAGTATTGGTGTGACCTTTTCATAACTATGCTATTCTAGTTCTAAAACAAAAGAGCAAAAGAATTTCCCAGTGGCATGTCCCCATGTATGTTTTCCCTACTGCCTTCAGACTGATAAGTCTGAAATGCAACTCCAAACTTGTTATTATTTCTGTGTTTAAAGCTCTCCGTAGCTTTGAATTGCTTTACAGAAAATCAAAATCAGAAATTTTTAGCATGACACACAAGGCCCTTACAATGTGTACAGCCTCTTACAATGTGTGTAGCCTGTGCCCTGGCCATTGTAAAAGAAATGTCAGTTCTCTTCAGTGTGCCTGCTTTTTCAGATTTCCGAAGAATGAACCAGAATTTTCTCTTCTGACAATCTATGCAAATATTCATCTGCTCATTGCTTTGACAAATTGAGTGCTATGATTGTATGTCCCTGCTTTTCTGGGTTTTAAGTTTTTTCTCTTCTTTCTAATTGATTTTTTTCTAATTGTCACTATTTGCCTTTCTTGTGTCTATTTTTTCTTTCAAATGCTCTATCATGTACAGTCAGTCAAGTTCCTTATTTTTCCAAATGCCGCCTTTTCAGGGCCTCTGTCCTCTTAGTCAGGGTTGCTGACTCGCTAGGCCTGTTGCAGTTATCATCATGACTTCTGGGTTGGATATATTTTTTCTGGGTTCTATAATTTGGGGGGGGGGGGGGCGGGGGTGGTTCTCTTTGGTCTTACTGTAGTTCATTTTGAAGTAAACTCTTAATAAAAGATATTTGCAAGGTAAAATTTTTGAGTACTAATATGAAATGTTGCCCTCACGCTTGATAGTTTTACTAGGTACAGAATTCTAAATATTTTCCCCAGAACTTTGAATCACTGTTTTACTCTTTTATCAGTCATTGTTGCTCAGGCCATTGTGATACTTATTCCTTTTTAGGTTATCTGTTTTTCATTTTTCTTTTCTCTTTTCATGTTTTTAGCATTTTCTCTTTGCTTTTGGTCAGGTTTCAATAAACTGTGGCCCATGGGCCAAACTCCGCTCACCTCCTGTGTTGTACATAGTTTTTTTGAACACAGGCATTTACTTACATATTATTTATGGCTGTTTTTGTGTTACAATAGGAAGGTAGAGAAGTTGGGACAGACACTGTATGGTCTACAAAGACTGAAGTATTTACTATCTGGTCTGTAAAGAAAAAGTTTGTTGACCCCTGCTTCTGGTGTTCTAAAATTTCACAATAGGTCAATATATGGTACTTTTTATTTCACAGTAGGTACTATATATGGTATTTTAATTAATTTCTTTATTTATTTTGTTTTCTTTTTTTAAGTTTCTTTATCTTTATTGGTGAGATATATGTTATTTTTTAAAAACGTATCTGTGCAGGGCCTACAGCAGATCCTTTCCATTTGAAGATATGTTTTTCAGCTCTGGGAAATACTCTTGTTATGTTTCTTTGCATATTTCTTTTCTCATGTTGACTATTCTGTCTGGAACTCTTATTAGTCATAGGTGGTCTTCCTGGATTAATCCTCTAAATCATTGATCTTTCCTCATTTTTTTTCTCTCTTTCTCCCTTTGCTCTCTGATACGAGTAATTTCTTTGTTCTTATCCAACTCTTCAATTAATATTTTAAAATTTTATTCATCATATTATTTTAATTTTCAAGAGTCTTTTCCTATTCTCTCATTTTTATTCTTTGCAACATCTTTCTTGTGTGTGTGTGTGTGTGTGTGTGTGTGTATATATATATATATGTATATATATAAAATTTCAAAGAGAGGAAGGGAGAGGGGAAGAGAGAGAAAGAAACATCAATGATGGGACAGTCTGTCTGCCTCCCACACGCCCCCTACTGGGGATCAAGCTCACAACCCCGGGCATGTGGCTTGACTGAGAATCAAACCACAAGCTCCTGGATCATAGATCAATGCTCAATCACTGAGCCATGCCAGCTGGGCTTTTTTGTTATATTTTCCTGGCTAATTCTTATGTTCTTATCATTGTTCTTTATGTTTTATGTTTTAGGCTTTTCTGAAAAGAAGAAAAGGCTCATTTCTCGTAGCCTGCTTATACTTAAGAATGAGGGAAGAGAGAGACTGACTGTGATCTCTGTCCATACATTTGTAGCTTCGTTTTATTGAGAGTGGGTAGGCTGCCAACCTTAAATTTTTTAGGTCCCAGATGCTTTGTTTAAGAGGTATTTACTCATGCTCCAACTCCTATATTTCTTTCCTAATTCTTACAAGAGAGGTCTGTTTAATTATTTCTTTGGTTAGAAGCTAAATGCTAGGATTCTACCTTTAGCTTCATACATCATCCTGACCTCATTCACCCAATATCTTCTCAGACCCAAACCTCTGGGTTTCTGTGGGGCAAAAATGCCCCTCTCCCACTTGGATGTAGTCCTTATATTTTACTTTGTGGCTATATGGGACTGTATTAGCTATCACTCTATCCACTGTGCCTTCCAAATTTTTAATGAGATTTCTTGCTCATTTTTATCTTTATTGTTGTAGATTAAAACCTTTTAAAATTTTTTTACAAGTCTTTCCATGAGGCTTGTTTCCAGAGAGAGACAAAATAAACACATGCTCAATAAACCTTCTTGGAATAAAGTAGCTGGATCTCTCACTGATATCATGTAAAATTTCTAAAAGCATTTTCTATATACTACTTTCATGACATTTCTTTCTTTTTCTTTTTTTCAGGTTCTACTTATTTATATATACATTTTATTTCTTCACAAGACCATAATTTCTTAAGAGATTAGATGAATTTAAACACATAGAGTGTCTCTTTGATAATATTCATTGAAGGGATAAACTAATGAATATGGAAAAGTGAAGGTGTAGTTTCTTGAAAAAAAAAATAACCTTTGGCTAGAGTATTGCCATCTAAGCACTATTTATCTTTATCTTTTCCTCTAGAGATACAAATGATCCCTAGATCCTAAAACTATCCCTACCTTTGTAACAGTTCTAGGGAAAGAAAAGTAAATTGTATTGTCCTTAAGGGATATCCCAAGAATTTTCTTTATTTTATATGCTTAACCTATAATTGAATCAGTCACCACAGGTTTTCCCATTTGATTTAATAACCAAGGAGACCAATACAAAAAGTATTTCCTAGAGAAAGAGATAAGAGGTAAGTGGTTTGAATGGTTTTCCTGTGGTCTCTAGAGTGAAAACCCACATCACTGGCAAAGAGTATTCGCACTGGTTTCAATTATAAGAAAAATCAGTCATGATAAGCAGTAAGAACTTCAACTTTAGAGGAAAGCTAAATATGAAAAACTTTCGTACTGCCCTGTGATCACCAAGGAAGGGAGCTGTGGAAGTCATAAAGATGACTAAAGGTTCTGGAGTTATGACAGCTTTCCTTGATGAAACACAGGACCGCTTCTTGGAGCAGGCTGTTCTCTCAAAATCCTCTAGACCAGAGGTCACTAAGAAGACAATCCTCTGGAATGGAAAGGAAGGCAGCATTGGCATTCAGGAGATTTGGGAACTCAGTGGCTCATGCTTGGATGGCTGAAACTTCAAATTACTATGCTTAACACATCAAGTAATTCATAATTCACATAGGCAATAAATCTGTACATGTAACAGCCTTCTTGCAAACGACTTTCTCTTTTGCCTTGCCTTAAAAAAGAAAAGTATACTTTTAACTTTGTCTTCTCTCTTCAAATTGTTCAGCATTGCTTTAGGGTACACAAGTGAATTTGTGTTTTATTACCAATCTCAATTTACACTGTTTTCTGAACTGCAGTTTCATAGCAGTTTGTCAATATTATCTTTCCAAAAGGAACCAAGCAAATCGCCATGATGTATTTTTAATGGTCTCCTGGTGATAATTAAAATGTCATTTATGAAATAATAGCCTACTTGGTTTACCTGACTTAGAGTAACTGCTCAGTTTTACTTAGACTGCATTGCTCTTTCCATATTGAAGACCTATAATTAAAGCAATTGAAGAATGCTATATTTCTTGAAGTGAAATAAAACTGAGCAAAATCTAACAGATGTCATCTTGGGATGGCCTCATTTGTGGAGCACTTACATTGGAATTCAGATCACACCTGGTGTCTTTTGGCTCTCCAGTCTTTCCTGCCAGATCTCCCACTATAGGGAAAAGTCAGGAATTAGATTCAATAAATTATTTTAATATAGCCACCAGGAAAATCTCCTTATCATAGAGAAGCGCTGGTATAAGGTAGCAGGATTTTAAAAGGAAAGATAGTATAGTAGCTAAGTGCACAGGCTCTAGAACAATGTTGGCTGTGTCCAAATCCCAAATCCATTATTTATCAACCAAGTACTTTCTCAACAAATTGCTTAATCACTCTATCCTCAATTTGTTCTTCTGTAAAATGAAGCTAATTGTCCCTCCCTCATCAGTGTTTTTGAGAGTTAATTGGTGTACAATGCCTGGATTAGTGCCTGGTATATAATAAGTAAGCACTATGCAATTGTGAAACATTATTATTAATATTATTATTTTATTAGCAGCAGCAGCAGCATGGTTATCATTAAGGTTAGAAAAATACTTGCTTGGTGAATTTTTGAGGGTACGCTTCAAAACATTTTGCATCAAACCCTGTAAAATTATCAAGAAACAGTTCTGAAGTGGGTTAGGAGAAATAATTCTTTTTTAGTTAAGCGCATAGGAACCTTGTAAGAAATCACTGGTATGGCCTTGTGGGATGAGTCCTGTCCTGATAGTCAGGAGGCCTGGGAATTCCAACTTGTTCAGCTTCTTGATGTTGGGCAGGTCATTTGTTCTCAATTTCTTTATTTGTAAAATGAAGTGTTGTATCAGATGAATTCAGCGGTACTTTTCAGCTCTAAAATCAATTCGTTTAAATGAAATCATATTTTGAGTGCACTGGGAAAATTTGCCACTTAAAAAGAACACTGTGATGACTGGAAAGTGCTTTGTTATGGCAAATCTTCCCTGTTCATTCTGGCTTATAAATGTGGCTGTTCAAATCTCAAGTTTATTTGCAGCCAGCACACCTATGTTGCTATCCCACAAATGCCTGAAACAGAAAGTAAGATGCTCTAATACAAGCTGCACCAGTCCTCTACAACATACTTGCAACCTTTTCTTGGCAAGATATGGGTACACCTGGGTGGTGCAAGTTGTTGGAGACTAACTTAGCACCCTTCTTCTCTCCTGGAGCATTGCCCAGATTCTAACTCCCATGTGCGCATATGTTATCTGCCTCTACCTTCTACTGAGTCATCTCCCCATCTCCCCCCCACACACACTGGCTTGTAGTAACTATGCATATTTCATATCACCCAACGGATAGTGAAGTTATTAATTAAATTAAATTCACTCTTTGGGGGAAAATGCATACACATACACACCAATTCATGCTTTGAAAGTAAACATTTAATTTTTCTGTGCCAAAGAAAATGAAAGAAATATAATAATGGAGATAAAATGTTCCCCTGAATAATTGTCACATAACAAAGATGATAATTAAAGTGTAGGAAGAGAATAAAAGAGAACTAACTGAATAAGCACCTATTCTGGGAGGCCCCTAATATTAAATGTTTCTCGGTAATGTTTCATTTTATCTCCAGAAGATAAGCATTGTATTCCCTAGTTTAGTTAAAAAAAAAAGTTTCACAAACATGTCTTGCCCAGAGTCCTCCACAGCCAGTACCTACTGGAACACTAGACTGTGACAGCACCAGAAGAGGCTTCATTCTGCTTCCTGGGTGTCTTCAAGACACCCATTTTATAATTTAAAAAATATATACTTGCTTTGTTCATCTGCAATCAATATAATTAAAATCCATTTTAATATGCAAATTTATATTTTTATGAATTCATAAGACTATGAATTCTGGACCTTTAACTTTCAAAAAGGAGTTATCACATTTGTTGAGAAATGTACTTTGAATTTACCATATCCGTATGATTTTGAGTTTGGGGGAAATTCTTTGTGCTACTGCCAAATATTTGCTGCCTACAGTTGAAATTCAGACAAAATGTGGAGAATGATACATGATACCAGTAAGTACATAAAATGTAATCAGATGTCAAGAGCTTAATTTACTGATTGAATCCTCCCACCCAAGGAAAATTCAGTTGGATTTTATAAAGGTGCTAAATTTTATTTGCAAATGCACTCCAGAAAACATATCCACTTCAGATGCTTTTTAAAAAACAATAACTGAAATGGATTTAACTGGAAATTACAGATAGTGCTAGGTAGTAAGAAGTGAACCACATTTTTAAATTAATTGCATTTAGCTCACAAAGTTAAATATAATAAACAACTTACAAAATAAAACACAGATATAAATACTATATAATTCTTCTTTAAGTTTCCCACCATTGCTCTCATTAGGCACAGGTAAAAGCTCTTAGCCAGAACACCCCTTATTAAAAAAAAAAAAAAAAAAAAATTACTGTTTCAAAGGGAAAAGAGATGACAGGTGTTGGCAAGAATGTGGGGAAATTGGGATGTGGGGAAACTGTGCCCTATTGATAGGAATGAAAAATGGGGCAGCCACTATGGAAGAGTATGTCACTTCCTCAAAAAATTATAAATAGTATTACTATATGATTCAGCAATTCTACTTCCTGATATGCCCCAAAGAACTGAAAAGACTTGAATAGGTATTTGTACAGCCACATTTAAAACAGCATTATTCACAATAGCCAAAAGTGGGAGCAACCCAAATGTCCCTCCACAAATAAATGGATAAAAAAAATAGGTATGTGCATACCTAAGTAAAATAAAATATGAATGATAGTGCCAGAGTTGCAGTTGTTTGAAAGAATCAAATAAATTATTAGATATGCAGAGGGGAAAAACTCAGCCAGAACTCTTTTTGTGAGTCCAGCCTTTTCTACTTTTCTAGTTATCACAGCTCATCTGGCCAAGTTCCTTCCCAGGTCATGCCTGAAATGCCAATTGCATAGAATTTTTCAATTGTTTAAAGTTGGAGAAAACAAACATTGCTGAGTACTTACTATGTGCAGGTGTTATGTACAATGTTCTACATATGCCATCTCTTGGCTGCAAAACAGGTTACATTATTCCCATTTTGCTGACAGAGTAACAAGCCAAGAAAGACTAATTTGACCAAGATTTTTCATTTTGCTGCATTCAGACATGATTTGATGATGGAGCCCACATATGAATCCAGGTCATCCCCTTAAAATAGAAAAAGAACAGAATAAAGGGGACAGAATATTGCCATTAACTGGATGCCTTTGATATGTTAAGCTCTTGCCCATTTCATGTAGTTCATCTGATCATGCAAGATGGTAAACTTAACTCTACCTGTCTTTTCTCCTCCCATGTATTCTCATTGCCCCCACCAAAGTATTTCTGGTGGTACTAAGGTAGTGTCACATTCATGCTCACAAACCAGTGCAGTCCATTACATGGTATCCACTACACATAACATTTCTGTGACTTCTGGGTACCTCTTGTCACCACTTGCAGTGCCTTTGCTATTTGTCTGCCCCACCAGCCACCAGCCACTCTTTACAGGTGCTGCTCTACCTGCTACACACCGCCACTGGTGGTCAACACCCCTTCTCCCTTTACCAGGCGCCACACTCTCCCCTGTATACCTGTGCTCCTGCCATTTCTACTTTTAACCACTTTCTTAGCTAAGGACCCCTCGCAAGGAGAGCCACCGTATCTACTAGGGCACCGCAGTTCTTGTGTGTACACGCATCATCACACGGGAGCCTTCAGCTACCCAGTGCCTATTGAAGGAAAAAACCCTCTCATTCTCTCTGAATACCCCTTTTAGATGAATACCAACTGGAGCTTGCCTCTGTCCCAAAGTCTAACAGGGTTTTAGTGAAAGAGCCATCTCAGGTTATAATCACAGTCCTCTGTCTCCCTCAGTTCTAAACATGAATTTAAGGGTTAGCCTATGATAGATTTGAACGGTAGACTTCAAACTGTATGCAAAATCATTTCTCCCCATTACTAGCTCCAGTTAGCTCTTCCCTCAGGAGGTTTTTTCTCAGGGCTTCTTTATTCTTTATGCCAGTAGCCGGCTTTACCATGTCAGCAGACTGTTCCAAATATATTCAAATCCTAGTAGCAGGCACAGCTTAGACCCAGCCTGGTATCCCACTACACACTTTCAGTCTCATTTAAAATCTCACAAAAAACCAACAAGGTACATTTTATTATTTTCATTTTATAGATACGGAAATTGAATGGCTAAGCAACTTGCCATTAAACGGCTAAGCCATTAACATCAAACATCAAAACAGCTAGTTAGTGGCAGAATCAAAATTTTTGCCAAGGTCTGGCTGACAGCCAATGCCGGACACTTTATCATCACACTGCCTCTCCTCCCAAGCTCTGTGCAGCACTTATAAAGTCCCAGCTACCTGCCTCACAGCTCAGCAGCTCTGTTTCTCAGGTGGTGGCTATTACTACCCCTAAAGTACAACTGCATTAGGTTACACTGCATCTTCATCACATGCCTATGTCTCTTGTGTCCTGCCCTGTGGTGACACTGAGCAAAGGGTTTTTCAGACTTTCAACATTTTATGTGGGAAAATAGTATTTCCTTTTATGAGTGCTGATGAGCAGACTCCTCCCATATTTATTAGTCCAACATCTCCTTCTTAAAGTTGAATCCTGGGCTAGTTGAAAAACCTCCCTTTTTTCAAGTAGAAGGAACAAAATGTCCTCTAGGGCTGAGCTTATTCCAAAGTTGTTCAACTGAGCTGGGACTCTCATGTTTAAATATTTTTTTATTGTGGATATTATTTATACATATGTGTGTGTGTGTGTGTGTGTGTGTGTATATATATATATATATACACATGTATATGCACACACATATATTTTTTCCAGTCAGATGCAGGTTATGTAAGCTTCCTATCATGAAACTGTGCTTAGTGACCTCTGCCATTTAGAAACACTTTTGTAATTTATTCTATAGAAGGTGTAACTACCTCCATTTGGCTCCCCTTGAATTCTCCATCATAAGGACTCAGCACAGACAAAAGAAATGAAACTGACCTTTAGGTTATTATCTAATTCTTTCCTGCCAATATATGGTTGTGCTCTTCAATACTGTCAAGAATATTACTGATTCTAATTATGAATGACTCAAGTGATAGGTCTTCATTTACAATTTCCCCCAAAGGGATTAAGCCAGTAGTTTCAGATATTTTGGCCGTTCCTTGAAGTATTCATCTTGAATCTAACATTGCTTTTAATCCCACTGTTTCCTGTTTGATGCTGTTTCCAAGGAGATGTATTTTTAGCTTATTCATATATTTTGGGGAAAATTTTGTTATAATTTCTAAAAATGCTTATATTTCTCATAACTTTTGGGGGTAAGTTATTCTCTATATTCATGCTTTTAAATTCCATAATTTAGTGGTATCTGACATTAATTTAGAGTTTCTACTTACGATAAAGGAACTACAGAATTTTAAGTGTGGATTAAGGTAAGCAGCCACTAATTTAGGGACAACTTGTTGCACACACTTTATTTGACAAAGAAGAAAACTGAGGCTCCTAGGTTTTAAGGGGGTTATTCAAGCCCTAGTGAAGTGATGGCAGAGCCATGTTCAGAAACATGGATCTTTCTGAAGTATTATATGGGATAAATTTCCCCCCATTCCTCTTTCAAAATCAAACTATATCACTGGCCCCATTTCCCACAAGGAGTTTATATTAGTATTATAGTTAAGGTAATGTTAGCTGCTGTAATAAATATGTGGCTTAGCACAAAAATGTATTTCTTGTTCAAGCAACAATACAGTGCAGGTATTCCTGGCTTGACAGCTCTCTTTCAAGTGTTCACTTAGGGATCAAATTCCTTCTATCTTGCATCTCTACCATCTGCAGCTCATGGCTCCTAATCTGGACTTGTCTCCATTTCACTTGTTCAGAGAAAGAAAGTCAAGTATTGCCTGGCAAGTCATTGAGAATCAGGCCTGGAAATAACATATATTACTTTCATCCATATTCCATTAGAAAATATGCTTTTGTGTTTCCTCTATACCCAAGCTGCAATAGTCTCCTTTCACACTGCAGAACCATTTACAGATCCCATATTGGAGACTTTATGTTTGTGAGGAGGAGAAGTATATCCAGATCTAAGGTTTCTCTGCCACAAATGCTTCTGTTCTCCTTCACTTTCCATCTGGATATTCTTAGAATCCTTCCATACCTTATACTTTATGCCTGAAGACTATTTGAGGGGCACGTAATATACTACATTTCTAATGTCAAGGCATTTTTAAAATCTAGCTTACTTTGCTGAGCTGAGCAAGAAATCTCTGCTTTGCTACCTAATCATGTAAATATTAAGAAGGAAATTCATCGTACATAATTTAGTTTGTAATTTTTCTCTTGGAAAATAGTTAAGGGAAAAGTCACTCTTTAAAGTTTTTTTGGTGTGTTTTTTTTTTAAATATATCTTCATTGATTTCAGAGAGAAGAGGGAAAGGGAGACAAAGGTAGAGAGAGAGCTGAAACATCAATGATGAGAGAGCCATCATTGATCAGCTTCCTCCTGCATGCCCCTGACTGGGGATTGAGCCCACGACCTGGGCATGTGCCCTGACTAGGATCTACTGGATCCTAGGTCAGTGTTCAGCTGCTGAGCTACACCTGGCCAGGCTAAAGGTGTTGTTTTAAAAATATGTTTTTATTGATTTTTAGAGAAAGAGGAAGGGCAAGGGAGAGATAGAAACATTGATGAGAGAGAAACATCATAGACTGGCTGTCTCCTACATGTCCCCCCTTGGGATTGAACCCAAAGCTCTGGCATGTGCCCTCACTGGGAATCAAACTGCCACCTCTTGGTTCATGGGTCGTGCTCAACCACTGAGCAATATTGCCTGGGTAAGTCACCCCTCTTTAAAGAGCACAGTTCTTAAACAGTTTACCCTTCCTACTGCTAACTTGCAGCCAAAGTTCTAACCAGGACTGGTTATACATCTGTATGCCCTGCTGGTGGTATTTCCTCACTCAGAAACATGAATCCTGAATGGACAGAAAGGATTCTAATGACAGTGATTGTGTGTATGTGTACAATGGTCCTGACAGCATCAGGAAGCAACTCCCTCTATCTACAAGATGGAGGGAGGCAAGACGTTGTCTTTGTTTTTTCTAGTTAGAGGTCAGGCACCCCTGAGGTTATCTTTGTAGTCAAGGTACTTGTACATCTCTTCCCACACTCAAGACTGGGTCTACAGCTTTGCCTTTGGGTTTGCTCAGTAGATACTTCTCCTGGCTTTCACCAAATATTAGCTAATACTGAGTTTTTAGCAGGCTTAACCGCATTTCTTTATGTGATTTCTTGATCATTTTAATCAAAAGTAAAAGTTGAAATTATGCATCCCTAGCCACCCACCATTGTAGCTTAAAAAGACTATAACTGAGAATTAAATTTTTTATTTGGCAATAAATTGGGAATCCTATTGATATTTGCTGTGAACTATTATCATCTACTCTCATATTATCATTACTTTGGTTGGGATGGAAAAAGAAGTGGAATGTTAGCCAGACTGAGCTCTTATGTTTTGATTAAAAATAATTTAAAATCAAGAATGAATGATATTACTAAAGTGTATTCTCATCAAGTATTTGATAGAAATAGATAAAACCCACTCTCTTTGGTCTTCCTGATCTGAATGCACTATTCGTAGTCATCAGAATACACTTAAGATTTCTACACTGTATTTCCAGAGTCATTTGCTGAACTTAAGTTTTTCTAACCACACTTGAAGCTAAGGGTGATCATGAGGATGTTGGACCATTCCCAATTTTGTATCTGTAGATTATGCTAAAATTTGATGTTCTGAACCTTGCCTATGCCTCAGTTGGGATGAAGTATATTATTATGTCATAACAGTCTCTCTAGAATATATTATATTCACCAACAGAAAATAATTGTGAAATAACATTTGTAGATTGTTCTATGAGTAACATGTGGCTGAACATGCAACTTATCACCTTGTTTTGAACTACCTATTTAAGCACTATAACAGAAAGAGCCAGTAATCACTATTCCCTTATTTTTCATTTAATCTATTTCCGTCCCTAAGTAGTTACATGATAATATTGCTCTTGCCTGTGATTATTTTTAAGGTGATGTTAAAGTTTCTGATCTCATCATATGTTGATTTTAAATTTTAAAATGCAAAGAAAAAAATAATTTTCCTCATTTAAAAAATTTTGAGAAACATCTCAAAAGATACACATACATAATCACATGCATGCAAACATACAGGCAATATATTACTTACAAGTAATGTTTATGCTAATTATATTTTATAAATTATTTTGTTGAGAATATTTGCAATAATTCCATTAATTTATTCACTCATTTGAAAGCTTAATTATATGCCAAATGTACAATATTGGGTATTGGAAATTAATAGAGAAGTAGTTGGTACTTGCATTCAACTATCTTAAAATATAATTGGAAGTGAAACCAGACAATAATGGATCTGGGCTGCCTGTTACCACTTGAGCCAATTAAGTAGAAAGAGGGTTGAATCATACATGAACATTTGTTCCAATATTGCCAACAATATGGGAGAGCAATAAGAGTCATCCAGGATAATCTACACTGCTGCCCCCTATAAACCAGCTGTTTATATTGGGTAAAACAAAGACTGCATGGGAAGTAGGAATTACAGGCATGGGGAAGTAGGCAAGGTGGGCTGGGGTTTGAAAAGGGCTCACAAAGGGTGGGCACCTCAGGGGCTCCAGGACAGGCACTTCCAGGACCAGATTACATGTGGGCTGGGGGTTGCAAAGGGCAAGTGTCTCCAAGATTCCATTGTTTGGGGAACAAGGTTGTTAATCTTTCAATGATGATAGGCAGTTCTCAGAAAAGGAGAATGGACCACATTCCAAGGGTAATTCCCATGTCCTAGGGCATGCAACTCCCATCCAGGTTAGAAAGTGCTTTTTCTAAATCGAACAGAACAATCACAGTTAACAGACCATGATGAATATTTCTTAAACTATAGCTAACACAGTCAACAGAGCATGATCAACATCTCTTCTCCTAACAAGGAGAAACACAGACATTTAAAATATTAATGCAAACATACATCCATCTTGTCACTCATTCATATATCTTATAAGTATTAAGCACCTTCTTTGTGTCAGTCGCTGTGTCAGCTCCTGGGAATATAGCTTTGAGAAATCAGCATTGTTGCAGTTTTCATGGAGCTTGAGGCCTACCAGGAAGGTTGGATGTATTCATGATTGGACCTGTGTAAAGTTTCAGAGTTAGTCACAGAAATAAGACTTAACTTGTGAGCAGAAGCCTGCCTATGAGACCAGTGTTGAGGATGTTTCAGGAACTAGGACTTGCAATGAAGACAAAAGTTATTTGGAATAGCCTCTAGAAAACCAAGTTAGTAAATATTCAACCAAGGAGATGAGGCTATTGGATCTGGAAAGGAAGTTTAATCGGTATCCTTGGGGGCATTCTTCTTGTTTTGTTCTTGAATCTAGTCAGCCCAGAGGGGTAATGCCCAGAGCCCCCAGTGAGAGCCAGGAACAGTGGTTAATGAGGTAATTAACATTTCAAATGGAGGAATAATAGGTGTTAATACCCTCACTTACACAGTTCCAGAAGCAGAGTGTGACAGCGGCCTCAATTCATAATCTCCAAAGGAGTCCTTTCTTTCTCTTTCCCTCCTTTGTATCTTCCCCTTTCTAATTCTCCTTGTATAAAACCTCTTTGGACTCTTTCTCCTCAATTCTTTCTCTTTGTCTCTTTTTCATTTACTCTTGCTTATGTTTTTGCTTTTCTATTTTTTAAATTTATTCTCCCTTCTCTTTCTGATATTGTTGTATTTAATCCAGTTATTAATGAACTGGAAAGAAACAAAGGGAAGGGCAAATATTATAGGCATGCCCAGTAAAGTCTGGCTGATGTAGAAAAGATACTTGTCTGTCAGTCACATCTGGGAGCAGGTCATTGGCCAGAATAGGAGTGGCCACTACAATGGCAAGAAATCTAATATACATAAGCTCTTGAACAGAGGAGCTTAGGACTCTTGCTCCAGGGAGTATGCTCTCATGTTCCTGCATTTTCCCACATGGCTCATGGCCATGTGGACCCCATGCACAATTGACTGATGGACTGCAACTAGCCTGATGTTCCAGACTCAACTCCACCATGGAACAGAAACTCTGAACACCAGCTCTGCTTTTAGCTCGGCTGGATTCCCAGCTACACCTTTTCCAGAACTAGTTTAAGAGAAATGGGACTTTTGAAACTCAAGAATATAATTCCATGCAAATAAAGCTTTCTGCCACATCTCATCCTCCCATGGGTGCCTCTGGAAATGCTTATTCCAGTGGCATCCCAAGAGCCCGACTTGCATCAGCAATGGAGAAAGACAATCTACCATAGTCTTCGATAACATTTCTACATCATTTTTCCCATCCACTGAACAATATCTAATATATTGTGTTTAAATTGATTCCCATTTGCTATATGTAATATATATGTATGAATGTATATATACTTTTATTGCGTGCAATATTTTTATCTTCATAGTTTCTATCTTAAAAAAACACAGCCTTTTCTTTCATAAGAGCTTTCTTATGTCCTCAAGCTCCTCTTTCTTGAAATATAAAGTTTTGGGGCTTTTCATTCCTGTCTTAAACATAATCAGAAAAACAAAGATCAGTAATCTTTAATCATGTTTTATGTCCATCCTAAGAAACTTACTCACCATCTGTCAAATATTGCCTACTTAATATGAAAACCAACAGAATATACAAATACAGAGAATACAATTGAATGCCCTTTCCTTTGAACCTTTATGAACAATGATAAATGCTTCCAATCATACTAATGGGGCCCAAAACAAGAATAAGAATCTTTTAAATAACTTTAATTTAAAAATATTTTGTAATAAGTTCTATTTTCTTCTTTTAATTAAACCTAATTCTTTCAATTAAGGAACTATTACATCATCAGCATAGGTAAATTGTAAAATATAATGAAGAAAATCAAACACTCATAAAATAAAATAAAAATTTTCTTCCTTTCTTTTAAAATTTTAATTCAATCTTTATGATAGTGCCTATTTCTAACCCATAACAATAATGTATTTTACTGACTAATATTAATTTTATATTTAACTAAGACACTATACATATCAATCAGAAAAATAACTGCCTTTTCCAGCTTTCTCATGTTTTAGAATCCTTTTTCTCACATCAGCCCATTCAATTTTTTCCACATATTTAGAAATAGCACCTATTTTAGTTTTACCTGCATGCATATTTCTTTCATTTATCTGATATATTAGGATAAAGCAATACAAGTAAATTATATAAAAGATATTCTTCAGAATCTATTATGAGGAAGGTGAAACTTTAAATATTGAAAAAGATAGATTAAACATAAAACCCCACTTAATTGTAAGCTCCTCAAGGGAAAGAGTTTATTGTGCATCTTATGACAGTACCACAAATGACAAATCCAGACTGAGAGAGACCAATCTGTCCCAAAAGCCAGTTCCAAACTAAAAAATAAATGCACTTATAGAGTTGTTGCTTTGTTTTTTCCTCATAAAAGGCCTCTACTGAATTTATAGGATTGTCTTTATTCTATTGTTATGGTAGCTTTTATATAACCTTTTCATTTTAGAATAAAGTTAGATTTACAAAAACAATACAAAAATAATGCAGAAAGTGACCTTATACTGCATTTAATTTCCTGTTTTGGTCTGACGTTAGTGCAGTACATTTGTTATAACTAAGCAGCCTATTTTGAGTCATTGCTATTAAGTCCATGCTTTATTAAGATTTCCTTAGTTTTTACCTAATGTCCATTTTCTGTTCCAGGACCCCATCCAGGTTAATACAATTCATGTAGTTTCATGTCTCCTAAGACTGTGATAGTTTCTTAGATTTTTCTTATTTTTGATGACTTTTACAGTTTTGAGAAGTACTGGTCAGGTATTTTGTAGAATGTCTCTAAGTCTGAATTTGTCTGATATTTTTTCTCATGATTAGACTGGGTTATAGGTTTTGGCAGGAAGACCATTAGGGATGAAGTGCCATTCTTATCACATCACATCACATCAAGGTACATATGATCAATGTGACTTACACTGCTGAGGTTCTGCTCGATCACATGAGTGGTGTTTTTTGGGTTTCTCCAGTGTACAGTTATTCCTTTCACCCCACCTCTTTGCCATGCTATAGTCTTTGGGGAATACTAGATAATTTGCCAGATGTTTGTTTGAAGAGAGGAGCTAGCTTATTAGACAAAGCTTATTAGAAAATTCAGTATCAAAAATTATATTGCTTTCCCATATGTATTTTCCCTCCACTTGTTATTATTTTCTTCTTTTCCTATCTTTGATAAAATAAAACATCTTGGAATAAATATTTTCCATAAAATCACTTGAATGTCAGTTATCACTTTAGTTGCCCTTGTCAGCTGCAACTATAACTATTCACCAAGCATGACTATTAAAAATGACTGAAAACACTTTGGAAATATAAGGTGTTTCATAAACACTGTTTTTCAGTAGTCTACAGCCCATTTAAATGGCATTTGATCTTGCATAACGTGCTATTTTAAGCATCTTTCAGCCATCATAAATTTGGATATCTTCCTTGCTTTCTGGGTTTCAAATTCTCCAAATGTTCTTTATTGAAATCCAATATTCATTCCAAACTCTGTTGCACTGAATTCAAGTTAACTGAGAACAGGAGCTGGAAAGACCTCATTCCCTCAGTCATTCTTGTGTTTATAAAAATTAGATCCAGGATGTCACAGTTGATTAGATTATATTCTCTCTTAATTGTGATGCTACTTCTGCAAAACATTAGGAGGCTTCTTTATCTATAATTTATACATCGGAGAGTGAAGGTGATAATTCCAAAGCACACCAGGATAACAAGTTTATTTAAACTAATCAACATGACTGAAAGCATTTGTCTTTAAGGAGATAAGACTGATTACAAAACTAGCTTATAAATGGAAAGATGATAAAAACTTTAGCAATTTTATTTTCTCAAGTTAAAATATGTGCAGTTTTATATAAATTAATTTTGCTTCAACCCAATAATCCTTCTTTAAAAAAACACACAGCTCAATATTGAATTGTTGCAACTAGACCTATAAAGCCAAATACTAAGAGCCATCACAAACATTGAATTTGTGAATGAATTTAGGGTACAAAACAATGGAAAAAGTAACTCAAAGGTGGACTAAATCAAAATAAAGAAGCACAAACATATATAAATAATATGGAACAAAGCATTTCACTGCATGTAATAAGTTGTTAGTGCTTGAGTCAGACCAATCTTTAAGGATTATGGGTATTTCTGGTAATTACTGAGCAAATACTGTTTCCTAGTGTTTCTCACAGTATAGTCTGTGGAACTGTAGCCCTACAAGATATTTGGGGGCCGGAGTATCACACACAAAATTCCTATTCCAGTGTGGTAGACTGCAGTCCATTCCTATAACTGTCAGTGAGCATTAGGTATTAGTAGATCTAAGGACTCTTGCCTTAAAAGTTTCTGTTTTATTTGGTTAATCTTATCTCCCTATTTTATGTGGCTATGCAACTTATTTTTTTCTTTTCTTTCTTCTCTTACCTTCTATTTATTATCTTAAGAATTATTGTTCTCTGGCTATACTTTAGGAACACAGCTCTATATAGATGATTTTAAATTTCAAAACTATAAAAAGTTATTAATGTTCAAAAATATTCATAAGATCTGACATTGAGGTGGCAAAGTCCAGATTTTAGTGAATTGGGTGAAGAAAATAAACTGTACAAAGGCTTTGAGAAATTGTTTGGCAAATACCTCCAATGGCTGAACATATTCTATGTGAACCATGACCCAGCCATTCCATTCTATATTGTTGGAATATGCACATGTATGTTCAAAGAACAGTAATGGACATACTGGCTCTTAATAGTCTTGATCTGTAAATAAGCCAAATATCATTGACCAAAAACATTTTAAAAATTAATTATGAGATATCCATGCAGTAAAATACATACTATGTAACAATGAGAATGATGGAAGTTTACTACCCACAAACACATAAAAGAATCTCAAAAACAGCCCTGGCCAGTTTGGCTCAGTGGATAGAGTGCTGGCCTGTGGATTGAAGTGTCCCAGGTTCGATTCCAGCCAAGGGCAAGTACCTGGGTTTGTAGGCTTGATCCCCGGCCCTGGTCAGGACTCATGCAGGAGACAAACATGTGATCCTCTCACATTGATATTTCTGTTTCTTTCTCTCTCTCTCTCTCACTCCCTTCCACTCTCTCTGAAAAGCAATAGAAAAAAAAATGTTCCCAGGTAAGGGTTAAAAAAAAAAGAATCTCAAAAACAAATTGCTGAGCAAAAAAGGAAAATGTCAGACAAAATAAAAGAATATACAATTAATAATTTCATTTTGATAAGGTTTTGTTTTACTTTAAAGAGGACAGAAATAATCAATGATGGTAGAAATCAGAGTAGTGTTTGCCTTGGACAGGGTATAGTAACTAGTGACTAGGAAGTGTCAAAGGGAGATTTCTGGAATTCTGACAAAATTCCGGGTCTTCACTTGGGCGTTTGCTTTGTGAAAATCCATCAAACTGTACGCTTAATGATTGTGTCATTTTTTGTAAGCACCCAAAACAGTTTAAAATGAATTAATAGTATAAATAAACTTTTTTCTTTTTTATATTGCTGTCAAAATGATTTATTATTTTAATTTTTTTTCCTTTCTGTTCTGTAAATTGTTTTTTTAAATGCAAGTGACATTGGACATGACTTAAAAGATTACTCTACCCAAAAAAGTCTAACTTACCGTATGTCTAGATATTTAACATGCACTTTAGAGCTAACAATGTCTTGCCATTAGTGTGTGTTTGAGTATGAATGTGTGTGTGTGTGTGTGTGTGTGTGTGTGTGTAACAAACAAGTTCAAGTAAAACATATGAACATGTTGTAGTATTATCATTCATTCATTTGCTTGTTTGGTTAACTGTGTTCTAGGCATTGGGAATATATGTGTGAACAGAACAGAATAAATACCAGATATCATGGGCTTGCATTTTAGAGATGTGAGACAGAAATGAAACACCATATAAATAAATAAATTGATAAATAAACAAAAACAATAAAACTGGGTAAGGATAAAGGTTACTAAGAAAACAAAGCAGAGCAAGGGTATAGTGACTGTGTGTGTGTGTGTGTGTGTGTGTGTGTGTGTGTGTGTGTGTGTGCGTGTGTATGTGAGGGGGTCACCTTGCTGTGGTTAAGGTGCATGGTCAGCGGAGACTTCTCTGATAAGTAGAGATCTGAGCAGTGTGAGGGAGTGACCCGACATATCTGGAGGAGGGTTAAGTTTAGCCAAAGCAAACAAGTGGAAAGGTCTGAGGACAGAGCATATGCTGATTGTTCTAGGAATAGCAAGCAGAACAGGGTGGCTGGGGCAAGAACAGCAAGGGAGTAAGGGGGAAGACACTTTGGAGAGTTTTAAGCAGAGGAGTGACATAATCTGACCTGAATTTCACAAGGGTCACTCTTGCTTCTGTGTGGAGTCCAGACCCAGGGATCGAGACAAGGATGGAAGCAGGGACATGGGCGAGCAAACAGTTGTTTGATAACTTAGCTCAGGAGGGTGGTTGTGGAATAGAGGAGAAGTGGTCATTTTCAGTACATATGTCAAAGTAATAAACACAGAATTGGTAATATATTGGATATGAGATATACAAGAAAAACGATCAAAGATGACTTCAGTATTTTTGGCCTGATTAACTCATAGATTAGGGTTATTACTTAGAGGGAGGGGAAAACTGTAGGATGTACATGTTGTAGAAATAGAATGTAAGATCAAGTGTTCAGTTAGGGGATGCAAACCTTAAAATGCCTAAAAGATAATGATTTTCAACTGGTGTGCAGCAAGAATTTTTAAAATATGCAAAACCTGACTACTTAGTCAGGGGCACTGACATCTTTTCCCTTAGATTGTCAAATAAAAATATGGCAACAGCCAACACAACAATTACTGTCTGGTGTGAATGAATCAAAATTTTACCTATTTATTTTTTTGTCAGATCAGCAAAAATAAAATATATTTTGGTCATGCCACAGAATTTTAGTAATTAGTTTATGTGTGCCATAAGATGAAAGAGGTGGAAAAATCGCTGCTATAAGACATTTATGCTTGAATATGGACCTGGCAGTTGGGTATATACATTGGGAATTCAGAGGAGAGGTTGGAGCTAAGAATATAAATTTGAGAAGTTGTTAGATTCTAGATGGCATTTAATATAGAAAATGAGTGTAGATGAAAAAATGAAGTAGTCTGAAGACTAATCCTTGGGGACTTTAAATATTTAGAGGTTGGGGAGATCAGAAGGAACCAGAAAAAGAGAATAAAAAGCAGTGGTGAGTGAAATAGGAAGAGAACAAGGAGTGTGTGAGTCTTTAGAAGTTAACCAAGGAAAGTGTATCAGGAAGAGACTTCTTGATTGTCTCAAATGCCACTAAAAGTTCAAAGATGAAGATTGAGAAAGGACCATTGGATTTCTAATGTAGATAATTGTCTTAGTAACCAGGATAAGAGGAATTTTGTTGTAATGGTGTGGACGAAAGCCTAGTTGGTGTGTTTCAGAAATGATCCAAGGAGAAGAATTGGAGAAAGCTGAATATGGAGCACTCTTAAGAGGTTTTATTCTAAGGAAAGCAGAGATTGGGTGATAATTAGAGAACATGTGGGGTAAAAGTAGGATTTTAAAAAATGATTTTAGATATTCTAACACTTGAATATATGGTTAAAATGATCCAATAAAGCAGGGGTGGGGAACATTGGGCCCCCAGGCCATACATCATCATACATCATTTGGTCTGGCCCTGCCAAGGCAACCGCAGGCAAAACTGAAAATTCAATAAACCTAGGAGCTTTTTTCATAGCTAATTTTCAAGTTGATAATTTTGTATGACCAGCAAATGATGTTATAAATATCCTAATGGTTCTTGGAAGAAAAAAGGTTCCCTATCCTTGTTAAAGAGTAAATAGAGGGAAACTGGTGATCTAGGAGAAATAGAAACAACTGGAGGAGTGATGTTCTTGGGTAGGTTAGGAGAAGAAAGCTGAATGTCAGGAAATGGAACATCTACAAAATGTTCACTCTTATAAATGCAGGTACAACATTTAAAGGATTTAATTAGGACTTAATCCTAATTAAAGGATTGTTTTTTTCTGCAATTTATTTTCCTTTATATACAAATGTCTCATTGGGTGTATAAGCTAACAATTAATCCAGAAATTTCTGTGAGAGAAAAAAACTTACTCAAACCATACATCTGCGATGCACAGTGGTTGGCTATAGGTGTACTGATGGGCTATTTGCTATTACTGAGATTTTCAAGGTATTCAGACAACATGACCACATCTATTTTTGTGTAGCATTCACTTATTACCTAAAATAAAGCAATTCCATTGGCATTCTGATATTCAAGAGCCTGTTTCATATTTCTCACTTCTGAAATGGTCAATAAAAAGGAAAAATAGAAGAAAAAATAGAGAAAATAAAAGCTTGAAATTCAAGGTTGCCTGTCAATTATTATTTACTTTTACAAAGAAGTTAATTACTTAGAAATGCTAGAATAAAGGAGGTATCGTAGAGAAGAGTTTTTAATTTTTAAAAAATTATTTTTTATTTTTTATTTAGAGAGAGAGGAAGAAAGAGAGAGAGAGAGAGAGAGATTGATGTGAGAATAAAACATTGGTTGGTTGCCTCCCATACGTGCACAGGCCAGGGTGCCTTTTTATTTTTGTAAACTACATGTTTTCACATATTTTATATTAATGTCATATCAATAATATTAAAAACTATGTTTCTTAGTAAGTCAAATTTTTAAAGATTATCTTGTAAAATGGAGAATTGATCTCTGAATAAGAGTTGGTTACTTTCCATATCTAACATAAGAAATCTATGACAGTAGATTAAAATCTCAGTCTTGTAATTTAGGCATTAAGCTTTATTTTTAAGATTATTTTGCTTGATTGCAAAATTTTTCTATGCATTGATACTTCAAATAATAATTTTATATATTATTATTCATGAGAAAAACTACTATTATGAAATAGCCGTGTCACTTAAATGATAAAAAATGATTATAAGAATGTAAAAAAGTATGTTAGCTGATGGAACTTCTCAACAGTGTTAGGACATTTAAAATGTCCATGGTATTATACATCCCATGGGTTCTACTAAGTATAGCTTGTTAATTCAGGAGTCTCCTTTCTCCTGACCTCTGGGTGTACCTATAGGACACATCATTTGAGCCTTTGTTGTCCTCCTTTTTTTACTATGGCTGTTGATAATAACCCTATCCTTTCAGTTACCCTGGCTGGAAAACTTTGTCAGACTCTCTCACCAATGAAATTTAGCTATTTATTAGGTTAGGATCAATCTTGTGGTGTACTTTTCACGCATTTATTTCTTTCACCATTCCTACTCACCAGTCTCACCTCTGTTCCTTTTCTCAAACTTTCCAAAAACATAGTCAGAATTTTTCAGAATTTCAAGGCCAAGACCTGTACCCTGCCTGTTATTCCAGCCTTCTCTTACTCCATTTTCTATTTACATTGTAAGTCCAAGAAAATTTGTCTTCACCTCTTACAACTTTCTGAACATGCTCTCAGCTTTCCTACTTCCATGCCTCTGCTCAGACTCTTCTGTGAGCCACAAGTTGGAGATAAGGGACATTTTCCTACTTATTTTATCTAGAGAGCCATTTCCACATTTATGACTTTCTAAACTAACCTTGATCCTTAAAGGACCATCCCAAATGTCAGGTAATTTTCAGCCCTAAGACACTTCCTGGAACTGCCACCTTTGCACAGTGTTCTCCACAGTGCCCAGCCCAGGCACCAGTCTCATTTTACGGATGACTAAACCAAGGCTCAGGGAGGTTTAATGATCTCTCTGCACCATGGAGCTAATATGCAGCAGCCTGGGATGCCAACACCATGCTGTTTTAGGGCACTCAGCTGCTTCCTAAATGTTCTTTGACTGAAGGAAGAAGTAAATGAATTTGTCATTTTCAATTTTTCTTAATTTAACATTGGGAAGTACCGAGTGGTGCTTTTCTGTCACTAAGAGTCTTGCCGGACTAGAACAAAATAGATTATTAGTGACGTGAGCTGAAAAATGGGAAAACATTAATGCTGTGTTGTCTAAGACAAGAAAATTGAATGAAAAGGAAATGTTTTAAACTTTTATGTACATGTTTTAATAATCAATGTAAAAAATAAATATCTGAAAATAACCTAGAAGAACAGTTAGGAAATGCTTACTTTGGGACAAATATTTTACATATATTAATTTTGGGGGCATTATACCAATTCTGCAAGTTAAGTATTACCACACCCATTTTATGGTCAAAGGAATGAAGTAACTTGTCCTGGGCTGAACATTACTATAAGACTTAGAATTCAAAGATAAATGACAGCTACATGTGCTTTCACTGATTTAACGAAATGTTAAAGATTGTGGAGACAGAGAATTACATACTTTGAGGTCACTTTTTAATCACACTTATATAAGTGAAGATAGCTAAGGTTTTTTATGACAATATAGACCATGACTCCTAATGTTTTACATTAGAAATCCTTTATAAAGAGAATAACTTATGAAGAACTTCAAAAATTATCCAAATTCCTTTGCTAAATGGAAGCTGTATTGGCATTAAAATTGATGTTACTGGGTCATTGGGTGGAAATAAGATTTTGTGTCATTGCAACAAAAGTTTCCAAGTATTCAGTTGTAATGAAATTTGACCCAAAGCAGAAGTTTTCCCCTATTTTTTAATAAAATGTAAGATGTTAACTTTCAGGGTTGATCTAAGTTCATGGATTAAATAGGATTAATTCTTAAAATATTGAAACATTGGGCAGAATAAAAACAGAGCTAGTCTTTGTGAGACTAGTCTTCCTTTAGAAGTGCATTTAGTCACACTGCTAGATAAGTGTTACCCAGCCCAACTAGCCTTGCATATCGCACAGCCTATTCAGTGGTGATCCTCTAGCTCTGATCTATCTCCCTTGAAAGATTCAGGTCAGTGGTGTGCGGGTAGGTTAAACAGCCATCTCAGATGGTGGATAAAGAAAAATTGAATTTATTTAAGGGAAAGGGGATGGGGATATCCAAAGGGAAGGGCTACCCAGCACTGCATCAAAGGGTTCTGGGTCCATAATGGCAGCAAAATATACTTGGGACAGTGAAACAAGGAAGGACATAGAAGAAGCAACAGGAGAGCCTGGGCTGCTCTGCTCCCTGAGAAGTTAGAGAGAGAAGGGGGCCTTGGAGACAGGTTCAGGGGGTAAGCCCAGGATAAGCTACTGCTGCCCATTACTCCCTTGGTTGCAAGTTTCATGGGGTTCTTTCTGAGAGAAAAGGGGCATGGAGATGGCGCTGGCATGCTCCCCTGGTGAGGAGTGCACACTGGGTCCCTTGTCCTGAGTGTATTTATCTCTTTCTTGCAAGTGGAAATCTTAGGGGAAGTCTCAGAGGAGTGTCTCAATAGAATATTCATCAGCTTTCCAGGTTTGATCTTTCAGGGTTGTCGTCTCCACTGATTGGTCGATGCCAGGGCAGGAGGTCATTAGTCAAGGTATTTGATCCTGAGGCAGCCAAGGCACCACTTGTCTGGTTTTGCTGCTTTTCTGGGCCTGAAATAGACCTGAGGTCTAGATGTTATCTTTTGGGAGGAAACACTGAGGGTCTAAACCACATGACCAACAATATGCTGGGGGAAGGATAAGTGACCCTGGGGGTTAAGGGTTTTTGTTTTCCCAGTTTTACCCCTTGCTAGGCTTTCAGGGCATCCTGCCCTGGTGAGTTTCTGTACCTGAGTTTTCTGTACTTGGGTTTCTGTGCCTGAGTTTCTGTACCTGACCCATCTAACGTCCCTTATCTGCAAAATTCAAAAACTTTTAGTTTTCCTTTTATTATACAAATCAATCATGTTCTGCTAATATGTGTAACCGACCAAGAAAAAACTACTTATTTGAATATTACTTTGATCTCATCACGTTTAAACTCTATGAATTAAACAGAATTTAAAATGGTCTTATAGACTTAGACTTGTTGGCAGTCTAAACACTATATTTGCAGTAAGATGCTATAGATTTCTTTTGATACATTATTGCTTAATATTTTAACTATAATCATGGTCATTGCCACAACTTTACACACTTTCTTTCCAATGACTGTCTCTGTAGAGATCAAACCTGACATTGAGTATTTTGATTCGATAGGTGTAATCTGAAACAAACGTGGGTATTTTGTCTTTGAACGGTCACTGACTACTTCTACTACAGAATTTATCATGATTCTCAGAGTTGTCTCTGAGAAAAGCAATCTGCTTAGGGATTTAAAACAGGGCTTGGATGACTGAGGTCATATGGCACCAAGTTAATTTTTATTTGGGGCCTCAGCTCTGGCTCATTTCCTGCCTCTTGAATGGCTCTAGCTTATCGTTTTTTCATGCTCTTAGTTTCCCAAAACTCATAATCCTAAAATCAATGTGTTTTGCATCATAAACCTAATGGCCGAATGCTTGAGGAGACTCCACTAATTGTCACAGTGGCCAGGCTCAGGAAGGTGCATGATGCTCCATGTGGCCTTTGAGCCCTGAGCAGAGTGCTAATGGTCTCTGGGAAGCAGTGCTTTCAGTAGCCTGAGGGAAATTTGCCCTAAACTAGTGTTGCATGTTTAGCAAGCATCTTGAACTTTTCCCCTGTCAAATCATGAAACATGTTTTGGACAGTCTCCATCATCTCGCCAGGGTGTCTCAGCAGGATGTTAAGACTTTAATAGAGACTTTAAAAACATCCTATCAAATTATAATAATTTTGCATATTTGCAAATTTTCATTTTCTTTCCCACACTCTTATTACCACTACTATCATATTGTCAGCAGGTGAAAGTTTTGACAAGAAACTCCAGTCAAATGATCATTCATTTTTTAAAAATCTCATTGTAATAACAATGTATGGGGCCAGGTGGATAACTGATAAATCGAGAGAATTTATCCTTACCACTATGTTGTACACATGAAACTAATACAGAATAATATTGAATGTAAACTGTAATTGAAATAAATCTCTCCAAAAAAAGAGAGATGGAGGGGGACTGGATGTATTTTCAGACATAATCATGATGTAAATTTTACTTTAAAACTGCTAACATGAGGAACTGCAAAGCAGAAATTTAGTAGCAGAAACCTAGAAGAGAAAAATTCCAATAATCCCTTCTGGGGGGGGGGTGAGGAACAATAAAATTATGGATGATTTCTTTGAACAATAACAACAAAACAATCTCTCTTCAAAATCTCTGTCTAGCATACATCCCATTATTGCCCAATAATAATGATTCAAAAACTCACTGTTTATGATTATCAGACTCAGGTGACAGTAAAATTGCCCTGAAAGAATATATTTCAGCCCACTTAACTAGATACAGTAGTATGGACTTACCTGTTCCACTGACAAAAAAAAAAAGGAAAAGAAAGGAAAAGCAAAGAAACATGATTCTAAAGTTCAGGTCACTTAAAATCACTCCATCAATTGTGCATGAACAGCAGATGTCCTTTTGCATTCATTCTCCATGTCTTCATTGCAATATGTTCCCATCAGATGTTTATTATTCTTTCCTATGTTTGGATTCCTTAAACTGCTAAAACATCACATGAATAGCAAAGAAAATTATTCAGGCTTTTGTGTGGTTATTGTTGCTAAGGAAACCATTTCCTTTTTACTGCAGTGTATGGGACATCTGTGCCACATTGAGTCTGCTGCAGAAAGTCACATAACATCAGGAATAGAAAGTGAAGGAGGAAAGGACATAGATGAACAAAACAGGGAAAATAACACAAATAGAACTCCTTTTAAATAACACTCTGATAACGATTTTTTAAATATTAGAATAGAAAGTAAGATGTGTATATGTAATTGTCAGTAATATGGGCTATCTTTATGTCCACCAAGGCACTTCTGAACTGGTTTTCCCTCAGTGGACCCCCCTAGTGGCACTTACTCTCATAGAGCCCTTGCCAATCTTATGAACCTCATCCTGGCCATTATCACTTTGCAGAGAAGGGAGCAGGTTTGTTCGACGTCACCTGTCTCTCATCCCTGTGGTCTTCTGTCACTTTCCCCAAGTCTTGCTCCACCCATATCCTTTTCTTCTTCTATCCTCTCCACTACCTTTATGCTCTTACTTTTCTAAGTTTCTTTACTCCTACTTTAGACTATCCCCTGCAACTTTTCCTTGTCCTTCCAGGAATATTTGTTTATTAGTTAATAATTAACCCTGGCTGGTGTGGCTCAGTTGGTTGAGCATCGCCTGGTACACTGAAGGGTCACCAGTTTGGTTCCCAGTGAGGGCACATGCCTGGTTTGTGGTTTTGATCCCCAGTCAAGGTGCATTCGAGAGGCAGCCAATTGATGTTTCTCACTCTTCCTTTCTCTCTCTCGCAAATCAATAAAAAATATTTTAAAAAAATAATTTTTAACACAATTATCTCTTTGCTTCCTACCTCAATTTAAATCTGACCATGTCCTGAGGATGCTGCTGTTTCTGCAGTCATTTGAAGAGGAGGCTGCTCATTCTTTCAAACCTACAACCCAAAGCTCAGAGGGAAAAGAGCTGGTGTTCTGCATCCCCTCCATCCTGGTCTAAAATCTTCTCTCCTCATCTCTATACCCCTTCTTCTAACTGATTCCTACCTCTGATAGTTTACCTGCCTCCTTAGGACTCCTTTTATTCATTAAATACATTGGAGCTGGAATTGCCATCTTCCTTCATGCAAAACTAAGACCCAATTAATAGCCTATTCTCACAGTTACTAAACTTTTAAATTCTGCTGACCATTCAATTTCAGCCATCCACTCACCTGCCCTGGATCTTGGACTTGTCAGAACTTCAAAAGTGTAAACATGAGTCCACTTCTCCTAAGACCTTCACAGGAGTGAAGGTCCTACCACATCCTTTCTCACCTCTCAGACACCTCCAGCTCTTGATCTCAATAACTTCCTAGCGACGCTTCTTGTCTCCCTTTTTTTCTACCAAACCTGACCCCCGGTGTTCCTTTCCCTATTCCAAAGATTTCATATATTATCGCTGCTACTTCCTGACTTTTTTGTTATGCCTCTATGAATCCCTGTTTCAACCCTGCTCCTCTGTATTTTGGCAGCAACTTCCCAAGATCCCCAACTTTGAGTTCATGCTACAGTTTGCCTCCTCTATCTTTCTCTGGGCCAGCTGAGTGTATAATTCCTGAAAAAGTTGTAAACTGCTTCAGTTTAACACCTTTATAATCCAAGCATCCTGAGCCTCAGTTTTACCCACCACATTATCCTCGATCAGGCATCTCTGGCATCCTCTTAGCCAACAATTCCTGTCCATCCCATCAGCAACCTAGCCTTATAAGCAGGATCATTGTGTAGTGGTTCAGAGCACAGGATTAGGAAGCAGACAATGGCTATCAAATAGAAGAACAGTAATTCACATGCAGACTTGTTTTGCCTGAAGCCTAGGAAGAATTTCTAGTTGTATATTATTGTTGATGTTGACATAAGAATAAAGCTTTGGTTTCTAGAACACCTTCCTTTTGAAATGATAAAAGAATTTTTTGTATGTTTCCTTTCACACCCTCACAAATTTTATTTTAAAAATATCTAGATTAACAGAAATCACAAATTATTTATAACATGACCATTTAAGTGTTCCAATTATATTTTGTCACATTAAATATGACATTTTCCCATGTCATTTTATTCATCCTCCATTGGAAACCTATCACTTTCATGGCTTCAATTACCACCTCCAGAATACTCCCCAAAGTCAATGTGAAATTCTCACCTCTCTTTTGAACTTCAGTCTTAACTATCCAAATGTCAGTTGGAGATCTGTGCATGGATATTCTGCTGTCACTTAAAAATCAACATGTTGAAACTAACTTGTCTTCCTGCTCCTTCCAAATCAGTTTGTCAGCTTTCATATTTCTGTATATATACTTCATCCAAAGTTCAATCATTGATGCTAATCTTCATTTTCCTTTGTCCCTCTCCCATGGGTATATTTTCTTTCCCAACCTAAATTATCTCACCATCAGAATCCCCTTGTTTATCCTGTCTTGTGTGGGGAATGGCACATAATCATTTCTCTCTCTTTATCCTTCAAGATGCAAATGCTTCGTGAATATTTCCTTTTGTCATAAGTCCTAACTTAGATATCTTTACTTATTCTTTATTTACAAGTCTATTTTAGTCCCTACCTTTTCTTATCAGTTTCTTTCCATTTTTTAACTTGTAGCACTGTTTTCTAATATTACTGAAATTGCTCAGGGATGACTATGGATGCCTATTTATTAAAAATAAATACTTCTCAAACCAGAATGTGACAGTAAGGGAAAAGTCCCATATGGTTTGCGGGAGAAGAAATTGAGGCACAGAGAGATAAATCGGTATAAAAACTCAGTGAGAGGTGAATGTCACACTTTAAGCCAGTGCTCAGATACTCTGTTACCTCTGATCCTTTAAGCAGGACAAGCTTAAGTGGACCTTAATATTAGTGAGCATCAGCATGGAAAATTATTTAATGTCAGAACAAATAGTGCATGCATTTTGACAATTAATCATGTTTATAAATATTAAGATTTAAAAATCACTAACTGCCTTAAATAAGCCTCATAGCAGTACAGAAAACACAATTACTTTTTTAAAAACTTAACCTTTTCTGAACTATACACCTATTATCAATCCCCGATTTTCCTTTTTCTTCCTGAAGTGTGTAGAATTTGTTCAAAGGGTGGTCTCACATTAGTCATATAATAAACTCTCTAATACATAAGTCAACCTATGGGTAGGGAGAAGAAACTCCAAAATATATTTGTAAACCCTACAACTGAAAAAAATAAATAAATAAAAGCAATATCTCTCTCCTGGACCCAACCGTTATTTCTTTTGTTTCTGATTTTTGTTTTATTCAGATTGCAAACTCCTGAAAGCAAAGTTGTAATCATACAAATGTTTCCTATAATAACTTGGGGACACTTACAGAAGCCCTCCAACTATTAACAGAGAAAAAGTACATTTTGTTAAGTTGCTAAAATGGAAGTGCATTCTTGGAAATTGAAATTAGTATCATGTATATTTAAGTGACTACATAACAACACCCTGCACATGACTTCATGAAATGAATGACACTTTAAAGGCATCTTGGTATGTTGACGACAAAGTTTTGCAGAGAAGAAAGATGTCCCAGAAGATCTACTGTTAGAACAGCTACAAAAGCTCTGTATGTTCACTCTCAAATGGGCCAACTGGGTAGTTGTTAAGACCAAGCCACAGCTGAGATTACTACAATTACTGTCACACTTGTGAGAATGCTATTTATCATATGACCTCTTATATGATAATAAGGACTCAGAAAGGCAGCAGAGAAACTAAAGGGAGAGGTGTTGAAAATCACCACAGAGCTATACATTGGCCTCCTAGAATAGGGCTTTAGTATGATTTCAATGTTTCCTAGAATGTCCCAGAAGATCACAAATTATTTATAACATTGGCCTCCTAGAATAGGGCTTTAGTATGATTTCAATGTTTCCAGCATCTTGCAAAGTCAGAAGCAACCATTTTTACTATCTCTTTGCTGAAAGCACATTTAAAAAAATAACTTTAAAGTAAGTCTTAAAGATCATTTTTCATTTGGACAATTGTAAATTCTTTAGGGAAGATATTATCATTATAAATGATGCTAAAAAAAACACTTGAATGACCCAAAACCATAAAACTCTTGGAAGAAAACATTAGGGAAAAGCTTCTTGACATTGATCTTAGCAATGATTTTGTGGCTATGACACCAAAATTGCAAGCAACATAAGAAGAAATTAGCAAGTGGGACTACATCAAACTGAAAAGCTTCTGCATAGCAAAATAAATGATCACCAAAATGAAAAGGCAATCTAGTGAATAGAAGTATTTGAAAACCATATTTCTAGTTAAAGGTGAATATTAAAATTATATAAGAAACTCATACAAGTCAATAGCAAAAAAACCCAAACAAACACAAAAACACACACAACCGAACTAATCTGATGGAAAATATGGGCAAAGGACGTGAACAGACATTTTTCCAAAGAAGATATACAAATAGCCAACAGGTACAAGAAAATGTACTCAACATCACTAATCATCAGGGAAATGAAAATCAGAACCACAATGAGATATCACCTCACACCTGTTAGAATGGCTGTTATCAAAAAGATAAGAGATAACTGCTGACAAGGATGTGGAGGAAGGGAATTCTTGTGCACTGTTAGTGGAAATATAAATTGGTGCAGCCACTGTGGAAAATAGCATGATGGTTCTTCAGAAAATTAAAAATAGAACTATTATATGATCCAGATTTCCACTTTTGAATATATATCTTAAGGAAATGAAGTAACTATCTCAAAGAGAATTTCTACCTCCATGTTTATAGCATGGTTATTTATAATAACCAAAACATGGATGCAACCGAAGTGTCCATCAAAGCATTAATGGATACAAAAAATGTAGGTATATATACACATTGGAATACTATTCAGCTATAAGAAAGAAGCTATTTCTGCCATTTGCAACAGCATGGATAGATCTTGAGGGCATTATGTAGTGAAATAAGTCGGACAAGAAGACAAATAATGTATGACCTCATTTATTTGTGGAAACATAGAACAGAGTAGATTTATGATTTCAGGGGCAGGGGGTTTAGGGAAATGGATGAAGGTTGTCAAAGGTACAAATTTATTATTGCTTTTTGCCATAGAAGTCTATAGCCAGGAAATTTTTTTTTTCATATTTATATAACTATAACTGACTTTAGTGAAAGCATTTCCAAATAGAAATACCCCTCTACTTTTTTTTTTTTAATGTTTTTATTGATTTCAGAGAGAGGATGGGAGAGAGAGAGAGGTGGAAACATCAATGATGAGAGAGAGTCATTGATCCGCCGCTTCCTGCATGCCCCTTACTGGAGATTGAGCCAGCAATCCGGGCATGTGCCCTGACCAGGAATCAAACTGTGATCTCCTGGTTCATAGGTTGATGCTCAACCACTGAGCTACACCAGCCAGGCACCCCACTACTTTAATTTCTAGTTTTCAGGACCCAGCCCAAGTGCATGGTTTCACAGTGGTGAGTAAGAGCTTGTTGGCAGGTACAGAAGCCCTGGGAACCTCCATATGTGTTTCATAGCACAGTCACTTAGTTAAAAGGCCAGAGGCACAAAAGAAAAGGGAATGATTCTACATGGGATGGGGAAAGGTATATCCAAGAAATTTATCTCCTCTAAAATTACTCTATAATAAAGAAGTCCATTTGCTAGAATTTCAATTTACTATGATGCAGAAAAGTAAGCCAGGTCCTAGAAAGGGAATGCAAGGACATGTCAAGTAGCTTCTTTGGGGAACTTGCAATCTTGTTCTGTCAAGACACTTGAAGTACATATGGAAATATAACCAATTGTAAAAGAAAAGATGGATGTACAAATTGGCAAATCAGTACAAAAAACAAACCAGATCTCACTTTAGGTGTACTTGGGCAAATCAAAATCATCAAGATTCCATTTCTTTAGCTATAAAATAAGAGGCTTCGATTAGACAGTCTTCCAAGTTCACATTCTTGAAGTAGAGAGCTTCCAGCAGAGGAAGGATGGCATTTCAGGCAGAAAGGAGAAGAGAGTGTGATTCTGTAGGGGGAAAGGTTTGAGAAAGTCAGGGAAATGGGAATGTGTAATTTGGGGTATACTTAGCAAGGCAGTCTGTCCTTAGTTTTCTGTGTATACCTTCACCCCCTGACCTGTTCTTCAAATTGCTTAACAATTACAATTCAAGAGCATTGCCTCTTCTTACTCTCCTTACTCCCATGCATGTTTTTATTTCAGTCTGCATCTCTGGACAATTACAAGTCTTCAATCCAAACATTCTAGAGTTGTTATCACAACTTCAGGATATGATAAGAAGCAGTAACCCTAAGGAAATGAAGGAATCCAGAGCTGAAGTCCATGAAATCAGTCATGTTATTGCCAACTTCACACACATCCTAAACCAGTACATCTTCAGTGACTGTTGTGGTCAAGTTTGTCAGCAAAGCATACATGGTGGTCCTAGGCAAGGAATCATCCAGGTTTGCCTCTAACCACAAATTGCCCTCCAATAAGTCATTCAATTCACTAAGATTCAGTTTCTCTACATTTCATGTGACAATATTATCATCCCTGTGTCTCCCAGTGTGTGCTGGTAAGGTATAATACAAGCTATTTAATATAAGTGAAAACTTTTTGAAAAAATATATAGTGCTAAGCAAATGTAAAGCACTATTATGATTAGATAGAGCTTTTCACATAGTAATAACTCTACTGATTTTGTTGCAGTACTTTTCCTGAAACATATTTGCATTATTATGTGCTCTTATTATATTGAGGCTCTGCCTATCCACCATGGTTAGCAGTGAGACTAGAGGTAGAGGTTATAAAAATATAAAATAATGTGATAGAAACATGCAGGTAGAAACGAGTGTTTAGATAAATGTATTTGGGACTGAGTACTATAAAATGCTAAATCTAATAGTAGTAAGTGACTTAAAATCCATTTATGAAAAATGTTTATTGACTTTTTCAAATGTGGTCATAGTAAGCTTTTTGGTTTTAACATCCTATAAACAATAATGTACTGTGCTTTTATCAGCAGGTAGCAACACAAATAGGTAATATAAACTCACTTTCCAAATGTAAACAGTAAGCCTTCAGAAATCATTAAATCAACATCACTATAGTTGTGTTTTTAATTATCTTTGGTCATTTTAATTTCATAATAACATTATCACATTTCTTATTACAGCTTCATGTACACAAAGTATTTTTCAACCAGAATAGTTAATTTTATGTATGTGTGTATACATATATGTATTCATATACATACATATACATTCATATAAAATTAATGTATTCTTATCTACACATGTACATATATATGTATACACAGGTAGTCATGAGAAATTTCTAATATTTGATCATTTATTACATATAAAAATGGAAATTTTATGTTTTTACCTAATGAATGACAGTGCTTTATTTCAGATTCAAATTAGATCAGATGGTGATTTAGATCAACCTATTATATTATATTGTATAAACAAGTAGAGAAGAATGTTTACATATAAATATTTTTGCTTTGACTTTTATGTTTAAAAAGAGGACAAATATTTAATAATTAATAAATCTCAGTTAAGCATAATATCTGAAGACATTTTTTACTGTAGCTGAAAGATGATACCATCTCTAAAACAATGTACTTTTTATCAAAATATATGACAAATATCTATATAACAATTTTTTAAAAATATATCTTTATTGATTCCAGAGAGAGGAAAGGAGATGGAGAGAGAGATATAGAAACATCAATGATGAGAGTCATTGATCGGCTGCAGCCCGCAACCCGGGCATGTGCCCTGACCAGGAATCGAACCCCGCTCGCCTGGATCCTAGGTCGACGCTCAACCTCTGAGCCACGCCCAGCCAGGCTATATAATAATTTTAAGATATCCACTTACTTTAAAATATTTTGTCAGCTTCGTTTTGCAATTGGGCCTATTTCTACAATAGAAACTTGGAGTTCTTTTTCAAATTGTCATGTAAAAAAAGCCAACCTTTTGAGGTGTGCCAACCAGAATGAAGTGCTGCATGTGGGCTGTGGACTCATTATGGTTCACAAATTTGGGACTGAAGCTTAATCAGCTCAAAAAGATGACCAAGATCAAAATGATGTTGGGCTTCGTGGAGCACTTTCACAAGGTCTGACAAAGCCTTGGTGGTCTGTTAATCATCTCTTCACAGACAGCTAGCTTTACTCTGTGTAGTCATGACAGTGTGCCTCAGAAGCACCTAAGAGGCCATCTTTGGGTCAGTGACTCAATACCAATCTATCTCCACTCCCTGGAGAGCACCTCAGAATGCATCTGCTGCCAATCATAACTTAACACTTTCTTCACTGTTTTTTAACAAAAGGGGAACACATTTTCAGGAAAGGGAATGGGAATGGGAAAAAAATATAACCAACAGATTTTGCAGAGCAATCACAACCTGATAGAAACACCACTTCAGGGCTGAGATCAGATTCAGGTTGAGGCTTGGAACCATCCCTGTCCTTACCTTTGGAATCTCTGCCACTGCCTTTCATTTTTCCTGGGATGGGACCACTACACACAGTAGAAAGAAATGTTTCATAGTAGATAAAATAAAAACTTCAGATTTATCCTGGATCCAGATCCTATCTCTGCCACTTGGTAACTGTGATATGGGGCAATATAATTAACTTCTCTGAGTTTGGTTTACTTGTCCATAGAAATATCTTTGTCATGGAGCTGCAGAGTATATTAATGGATGAGAAGTGCACAGAACAGTGCCTACAACATTGTAGAGGCTTAATACCCCATAGTTATAATGAAATAATTATCTGACTTATCTTTGGATTGTTTCATCTGATTTGTTAGAGTTAGAGCAGAGTTTTAAAGAAAGAAGGTTATCAGAGTGTCCTTTGGTATAGGATTGGATAAAGAAGACATGGTACATGTATACGATGGAATACTACTCATCCATATAAGAAAACGTGAAATGCTGCCATTTGTGGCAATAAGGATGGACCTTGAGAATGTTATGCTAAGCAAAATAAATCAATCAGAAAAGGCTAAGAACCATCTGATTTCATGCAGATGTGGGATATAAAACTGAAACTCAGACACAGACAGACAACAGTATGGCAGTTACCAGGAGGAAGGGATGAAGGGGCAGGAAAAGGTAAAGGGAGCCAGATATATGGTGACAGAAGGTAACTTGACTTTAGATGTTGGGCACACAATGCAGTATACAGATCATGTAGCATATAAAATGTACACTTGAATCCTATATGACTCTATTAATCAATGTTACCCCAATAAATTTAGTTTTAAAAAATCATCAGAAAAAGAAAGGTTTTATTTTGTATGTATAAATACAAGTTCTCCTTCCACTAGTAATACAGTAATGACAGAGAGCTCCAAATCATTTATTTATTTGAATGACAGTTACATAAACCTTAATTTACTGATTTTTCTATTGAAATCAGTTTTGGTAGGAAACTCAGTTGCATTTCCAAGGTGACCTCAAATAATTTACATAGTTTGCCATAAATGTATTTCTTTCATTGATAGGAAAAATTAGGATACTGTAGATAGTTACATGTAAAACTTTTTGATGATTGTGCTGTGATTATTAAAATAAAGCTATAAAAATGAATATATAGTTAAAGTATATAATACTTTAAAAGCTCTCTTATGACCCACAGATTCCACTTCTGGGAATATATCCAAAGAAATCCAAAACACTGATTCAAAAGAATATATGTACCCCTATGTTCATTGCAGCATTATTTACAATGGCCAAGATCTGGAAACAGCCCAAGTGCCCATCAGTAGATGAGTGGATAAAAAAACTGTGGTACATTTATACCATGGAATACTACTCGGATGTGAAAAAGAAGGAAATCTTACCTTTTGCAACAGCGTGAATGGACCTGGAGAGCATTATGCTAAGTGAAATAAGCCAGTCAGAAAAAGACAGATACCATATAATTTACTTATATGTAGAATCTAATGAACAAAATAAGCTAACAAACAAAAAAGAAACAGACTCATAGATACAGAGAACAGGCTGACAGCTGTTAGAGAAGAAGGAGATTGGGGGGCTGGGTGAAAAAAGTGAAGGGACTAAACAAGAAATCAAACCTCATAGATGCAGAGAAGAGTATGGTGATTACCAAAGAGCAAGTGGGGTGAGGGGAAGAAGAAAAAGATAAAGGGAGAATAAATGATGACAGAAGGAGACATGATTTGGGGTGGTGAACGCACAGTGAAATGTACAGGTGATGTCTTATAGAATTGCACACCTGAAATCTATATAATTTTATTAACCAATGTCACCCCAATAAATTCAATAAAAAATAATAATAATTGCAAGGTTGATTACCAACATATGGGTATGTAAAACTTTTTTGCTACTTTATAAAGCCTGAGTTGTCACCCTTTTATGAAAGTACAAACCTGACTTCTGGAATGCACTTTGTCATTTGTTACATTTAAAGTCAATTTTGCAGCCAGCTTCTGAATTTTCCTCCTCTGCCTCTTTTAGTTTGTAAGGCCATCTGACGCCTTTCACACCATGGTAGTCACAACTCTTAAAAGCCAGCTACGGACACCCACTGCTATTCATGGAAATTCCCCAGAGCTTGCTGCTGTTGTGCGGACAGTTTGTTCTTGCTCTGCCACTTTATTTGATTTTAGACCTTTGGCCCCATGACTTGGCCTTTGAACTTGCTTCTGGCCCTTTGGATTTGTTACTTTGTTTACAATGCCCAGCATTTGAATCTTGCTTCTGCCAGTAGGTTTTGGCTTTTTGTTCCACTTTGTCTCAGGGCGCTTTGGCTTGGTCAATGTTGATATTCCCCCTCCTTCTGTAATCTTTCAGACACAAGTAATCTTGTCTGCCTCACTGTAGCTGGGGTGAATCATAAGCCTACAGTTTTAACAATAAGCAATTACAATATGGCAGCCACAGACACCTTTTTTGTCAACCAGACCACCACATAGTGCCTTTGTAGTGTTTCATTTTAACCTTTACAACTTATAATAAGTTGTTTTTACTGTCATGTTGGTCTGCAGGTTTTTATGTAATGCATTTCTGAGTTGAAAGAAAAATGTCTATCTATGGTTTTTTCTTTATACTTTTTAGATAATCTTTTTCTTCAGCTCAAATTGACAAATCAAATTCCTCAAAGCAAACCTGCCTTTTATTTCACTGACAATGTAAACTCATAAATGTCCAAAAGCCACTTCTACTTGGCTTTGGAATGTATTTTAAACTTTCATATAATTCACTTCAAGCACAATAGTTAGATGGGAAGTTGCCCTTTTAGTGCCTCATGAAAGCCTGGAAGTTTCTTTCTCAGGACAGTTTCCTAAGAACTGTCTCCTTTGGAGGTTAACAGTAGGAGTACTATTTATAAATGTGGGTCTCAGATTATCCATGCTGGAAATGTAATTCAGATGCAAAGTAGGTGTAAAGAAGAACATTTTAACTAGAAAAGCAAGCAATAAGACTCCAAAAGATAATGCAAAAGCAAGACATCTGGCTCCACAACAGATCTTAAGGGAGAGACTCAGAAGTCTGCATGGTCTACAAGCTTAGGTAATGTGACTACTTTGAAAAAAAGATAAATGTGATGTGCATTAGTCTACAAAAATTTAAAGACTGTTTTCAAATAACCACTTTGGCCCTTTAAACAACCTACTAAAGTAATTACAAATGTAAATTCATAATGAACATTCCAAAGTAGATAAAAAATATATTCATTTGGCTAAGTGAATGATAAAAAGTATGTATTATACAAGAAAACATTGTTTGCATACAGTGAGAAAGTGAATTTGGAGTTAGATGAACTTCATTTATAATGTCAAGATCGGTGAGCTTTCCATATTTTGACGTGTCTGAGCTTCCATCAACTCACTCATTAAATTCACTTTCTAGTAATAATTTAATTTGTTTATTCCCCTATTTCAACCTAAAATGAATTAAGTTAGCTTACAAAGATTATACAATAGGAAGAATCAATTTTTAAAAAATAATACAAAATGACTCCTTAAATGCATACTTAGAAGTCTGTATAATTGTAATATGTGGTCTATAAGTTTCTAGAATTAAACCATTAACCTGTCTCTTTGGGAAGTAGGCATGAGGAAAAGGTGATTAGGTACCAGATCCACAATGTCCATGAGTAAAAGCAAACTGGTTACTTAGGAGATGCTCAACACTAACAGGTTTCTCTCATGCATTTGTATGGAGGGGACACAGTATAATGTAATAAGCCACATTGGCGTCAAGGATCACAAAGCTGTTGCTGAAAATTTTCTTCAGTGTATCCCAGTGGAATCATATGAAAGTATAGCTGGGTAAAAGCTGTCATGTAAGGGATCAATATCATGAAATCTAGGTATTAGTTTTCTGACCTGACTTATTTTAAGAGTAGATTTTAGAGTATCGAGGAAAATATATAGACTGTGTGTCTTTCTGGTAAATTTTCACAAATGTTTTTCTTGGTTGAGCTTTGGAAATGCATTGAACAGCCCTAAGTCCAAGGTCATCCTCTCTGATGTATACCTGATGTACTGGTGCCTTATTGTGAGTCAAGTGGAGCATTAAATCCTTTATCAGCTGAATGGAATATATGATAGATTTTCTTATGAAAACTGATGTACCAGAAGACAGGTGTCTGAGCAAAAGGTCATGTAAGTTCTATTCTGAGGGAAGTCAAGAGTGAACCTGTAGATAAGGCAAAAGCAAGATTCCCATCAGGAAAAGATTTCAGTTCTTGGTAATAAGCACACAAATAGGCCCTTATTAAAGGATTTAATGTCCAAATTGACATCATTGTGTACAGATTAATTATACTTATGTTTTATAGGCCTTAAGAAATTTACAGTAAGGTTTACATTTGGTAAAATTCCAGGTAGTCTTTTTTATTTTATGTGTCACCTCAATAACAAGATATCAGCACCATGCAGCTGAGACCACCAGGAACACACCTGCAGTTGTACAAGGGGGGTTATAGATTCATTGCAATTAGGAAGAGCACAGACCATGGAAGAGTAAAGATTTGGCCTTGCCAAATGAGGAGGGCTCAAGGAAGTGAGACTTTTTTCCTGATTGAATGTTGTGAGGGAGGAGAGATGTTTTCTGATTGGGTATTTCAGTAATTCTTATCTGGAAGATGGAAGGATGAAGTAAGGCTAATGCTGTAATTGGGAGAGATGCAGGAGAGTGGTCTGTTTTTTCTCTTGATCCAGCATGGTCAGAGTGGCCTTGTCTGAAGTTGATGTTCTATAAAATTCTTGATGTTTGACAGGGGGACACCAAGGCCTAGTGCTGAGTGCCAGGCCAGGTCCTAACAATAGTTCCAGCACTCATCTGTCAGCTCTTTTGTTTCTCAAATCCCAAGAATTTTTGCTTACCGATAGTTCTTGTCAAACTGGGCCTCTAAAAGGGATGCCCACTTATGTAAGACAAAATGCTAATAAAAGAATTTTAAAGTTAGTAGCAATCTATAGAAAATGAGAGGAGATACCTTTTTCTTGATTTAGTTGAAGTTTAAAAGATGCATGGATAGTAAAGGAGCACAAAAATTTTGAAAACCATTCTATTTTTTTAGCAATCTCATCTTACAAGTTGGACCAAAAATGAATTTTTCTACCTAACCCAGGATAGTCACTCAAGTTTTATTTAATGATTGGATAATTTCCAAGTGAAACAAAAATCATAGTCCCAATATTTTTAGTACTGGTCAAACAATATCTCCAGCACCATCTTCAGTTTAACACTACGTTTTGACATGAATAACACATGACAGCAATCTTGAAATATCTAAAGCTCCATCATGTGGAATATAGCCTTGAGACATTTTATTCTCCAAATGCTAAAATCAGTATCATTCATTTTATGTAACAAGGAACAAAGATTTCTGTTCAGCAGAAGGAAGAAGTGTCTTATAATTAAGGGCTATCCAGAAATGGAATGGGTTGCTTAATTACATAGTGAACTTTCCAACACTAGAAGTGTTAAAAACAGAGTCTGAATGAACACTGGAAAAGCAGACATAACTAGAATGTCTGGAATGAAAGTTCAAACTAGTTGTCAGTCAAGAGCCTTTATAAATCTGAAGGCAAAATCAATAAGCTTGAGAAAGGAATTAAGAATTCAGTTGGTTACTATAATCTAGGGCAAGTTAAAGGCATTGTTATTAGTCAGAGTTCTTCAGGTACCCAATCTTGGAGATGAGAATCAGGAAGCCTATAAGGTCGAGGCAGTCTGGGTTCACCAGCTCCTAAAGTGAGGCTATTAAAAGGTTCCTCTACTGAGCATACAATTAAATGACCATGACCCCTGGGCAGAAACTCTGCACCCACACACCCCCATCCCCAGCTTTTAATACTTTAGTTCTAGGCAATAATGAAAGCATTTATTATTTATTTATTTATTTATTTATTTTATTATTTATTTATTTATTTATTTATACATTCATTCATTCATTCATTCATTCATTCATTCATTCATTCAAATATATCTTTATTGATTTCAGAGGAGGAAAGGAGAGGGAAAGAGAGAGATAGAAACATCAATGATGAGAGAGTCATCATTGATGGACTGGCTCCTGAACACCCCCTACTGGGGATCAAGCCTGCAACCCAGGCATGTGCCCTGACCAGAAATTGAACTACGATCTACTGGATCCTAGGTCAATGCTCAACCACTGAGCCAGGCAATGATAGCATTTATTAATTTCTTAAATATGACCATTGCATAATGTTGAGTGCTGTGCAAAAGCATACAACATTGCATATAATATCTTCACAACAATCATGCTTGAAAGGCACTATTATTATCCCTGTTTTATGAATGTTACAGCAGTCTCAGGGTTACATAGCTGCCGGGTGGCAGAGCCCAGATTTAATCCCATGTTTGTCTGAATCCATGGGGCAAGCTCTTTTTTCTGGGTTACACTGCTTCTAGGTAGGACAGAGATGAGTCTCTACTACAACTGGTATGATAAAATGATCTTTTCTATTAAGGGAAAGAGTATGGGGTAATAGCTGTTGGCAATATTCTAATCAGCACAGTCAAATGTTTAACTTTCCAAGCCAAAAGAAAAGATGAGATTAAACCACAATTGAGAATTTTTAGCACTATTAGAAAAGATAATTATATCTGCAGGCTTATATATTTTAAGTTTTTCTTTAATTTGAAGCATAATGTTTTAATGTTACCTGGTGAACTGTGTGGGAGTGGGTCATATATGTGCAATTATTTTAAAATTTCGTAAGAACCCAGTGATCTCAAAGCAAATATTGTACTTGAAACAGTAGTACTAGTACCAGCAGTAGTGGTAGCAGTAGTAGTAATCATTGTAGTAAACAAAAAACAAATGTTGAAATATGGGTTTAGAGAATTCAGAGAACTTACCCATGTGTTATATTTAGCTCACTTCTGAGACTCTTATGGAAACCTTGAATACCCAAACATATAAACTTTATTTGCATAATTCAAATAGGGCAGTAAATGTGTGTTGGGGAAAATGTTTAATAAATTATTAAATTTTTTTAAGAATAGAAACCTTAGGTCCTAGGAGCAGTTGAACTTCAGACTAATTTTTTAAAAAAATATATTTTTTATTGATTTCTGAGAGAGGAAGGGGGAGGAAAGAAAGAGAGAAACATCAATGATCAGAGTCATTGATCATCATGTCCCCTGCTGGGGATCGAACCCACAACCCCAGGCATGTACCCTGACCAGGAATCAAACTGGGATCTCCTGGATCATAGGTCGATGCTCAACCTCTGAGCCATGCCCGGGCCAGACTCAATTATTTATTGGTACCATAAAGCTATTGCATTTTAGGCTTTCCTTTGGGAAATAGTGACTGTATATATTTATACAAATAAAGTAACCCAAATATTAAATATATCCCAGATAATATATCCCAGCCTCATGTTGACCAAATGATATAAAATGTACTAAATAACAATATGTTCTGTTCAAAGCCATTTAAAAAAATTGGTCTGAGTGTTTAATTTTGTTGCACTTACAGGTTTAGCAGAGTGGACAAAATACTCTCATCGTGTTCCTGACCATCAATGTCATTAAATGGTGGTTTAGCAATTTATTGCTAGTTAAAGATCCAGGGCATCATGAGAGACCTTCAGGTCTCTCAAGCAAACATAACCTGTTTAAATTATTGTTGCATGAGAATAAGATTATTTAGTATGACTTAAGGTAAAGCGGACATAATTTCAAGTTACATGAATCAATTGATAAAACCTAAACTGGACTCAAAGGGAATGCCAAGTTGGATGCCTGCCCTCTAGGAGCTTAAAGTCTAATGACGATGCTAAGACAATAAATAGGCAGGTGTGTTTTTTAAGTGGCAGCATAGGTAATACAAACAACTGAGGACTCTATGAAATTGACTTACAGAAACAGTATTCAAGTCTTTGTTTTTGTCATCAACATATGTTTATTGAGTGTACTTTGTGTTCAGTGAGTAGCTGTACAATGTGTCCTCAAGACACATTGCACTCCTCAAACTTTATTGTGCATCTTGTCAAAATGTAGATTATGATTCCATGTGTCTGGAGTGGGCTTGAAAGTTTGCAGTTCTAATAAACTCCCAGGTGATGCTGATGCTGCGGGTCTGCAGGTCACACTTTGAGTAGCAAGCATCTAAATTATTTTAATAACATCTTCTCCTTAGCATTTTATTAAATCTGGGACATTTTATTTAAACACAAACATGGATATTTGGAAAGACTGTAGTTAGATATAAATGTATCCCCACCTTACAAATGACAAACTTTCAGTTAACATTCTTGCCAGTTGCCCAAAGTCTTTTGGCTGCTTCCATATAAAAAGACCACTTGTAAAGTCTAGAAGGTGGTGAGATATCTTCTTTCAGTCAATGTCTTGACTCCTGTCTAAAACCATCCACCTTGGGGCATGAAGTAATCATGAGTTCCTGACACAGATGCCTGTCTTTTAGAAATTACACTGAAACCACCAATTTATTTTGCAGCCCTTGCTGAACAGCTATCTAGAGATAATAACTTTCAGCCACTACCAGTTTAGGCCAAATTGGAGCCAATGACCTTTGGGTGAAAAGTTTCATATTCCATTTCCAGTCCCTGGAGCCATCAAAGATTCTTGTTGAAAGGGATGTAATTCATGAATTTCAGCATGCTGCCTCCAGCCTAAAGCACAGAGATTGTTTCTTGAAACTCATACTCACATTTAGGCTACTGGTTACTCGTGACATGAATGTAAGAGAATGATGTAAGACTTTTTTGTTTCTAAGCAATGTTTCAACTGATTAGTATAAAACTTAAATGGGCAGTTATCTGCCTTTGTTAATGGAATAGATTCCTAGTACTTGTAAGCAAAAATGTGAACTGAAGCCCATTGTTCACATTATTCATCAATACTCTTTTTTTTTTTTAAATAGAACTGCCAAATATAAAATTAGCTTTTTTTTTTTCCCCCAGCAAAAGAAAGTTGTTGGGGAAGATTAGTAGAGTTATATAAACCATTGCAGAAGAAAATTTTTAAATGTTCTCATCTTGCTATCACCGAAACAATGACATGGATTCATGGGGAAGAAATGGTATGTCTGGCCTGTGGTATTGTTTTCACTTAGTATTCATTCCTGTGAGGTAATCATCTAAATTAATAAGGATTTGCCCTTTTGTATGGAGGAGAGAGCCTGATCCAAATGGCCCCATAAAAAGGAAATTGCTGAATGAAGTCATTACTCTAATTAGCGTTTATGCCCCAATGTTAACAGTATACCTTTTTAAAATATGACATTCATTACATTCCAACCTACCACATTGAGTAGTGGTTGTAGCCTGAGTGCTAGTTTTAATTGTCCTTTCAATATCAATTTAGGCAGATCTACTAATAGGCTTGTGTTATTAGATAAATGCCTCTGGTAATAGAAAAAAATGTCATTACCGGGCTGGGTTAAATAGCTGTTCACTGTGATGAACAGTAAACTATCAAAGCTCATTCGTTCACAAGGCCTACCTACCTATTGAGAGTTCCTTTTCTTGTCCACATTCATATAAACAATATCACTCTTTATGATGGAAAATAATGAAGCTTTTTATTGTCTTCTTTGAAAATTTTGTTCTGTATTGAGATCAAATTCCATTCCATTGACCTCCAAAGGACTGCTTAGATTCTCTAATGCTGAATGTTTTGTTAAATTCTGCAACCATGGGATTATCAGTTTGGGCTTGGGAAATCATGTTGTTATAACTGAGGTTTCTGTTATTGGTATTTCAGTTAATGATATCTGACATGTGTTTTTGAAACACACAGACACAATCTCTTCATCCAATCTCCAAACCATCTCCCATCTCCCTTGTTCCCATCCAAAGCTATTTCCACATAGCAACAAGAATGACTTAACCTTTTAAACCCTTAAATAAAATCATATTTCCACTCTGTAAAGCCTTTGCCAAATCCCTTTACTTGGCTGGCAAGGCCTTGTAGGATACACTTCCTGCATTCCTGCCCCTCTTCTACTTGCTCATTCTGCTTTAATCATGGTAACATTTGTCAGTTCCTACACATACCAAGCTCTTCCTGTCCCAGTGACTTTATGCTTGTTCTTTGGCCTGTAACCCTCTTCTGGCTTTTCATACAATAGGCACAGTTTCATACTTTTGGTCTCAGTATAAATAAACAGTACCTCCTCAAACAGATTTTTCTTACCCACCCTACCTAAAATGAGGTTTCCCTAATACTCTCCTTTACAGAACTCTGAAATGTCCTTTATTTCATTTATTTGATTAATTTAATATCTTTTCTCGTCTTTTTCTCTAAAGACAAGCACTTCATCTGTATTACTTATTTGCTGGGCGCATATTAAAGGCTCAATTAAATGAGTCGATATCTAAGCCTGGAAAGTTGTGTGCTGCTAATTGATTATTACATAGACCAGATAGTGGCAATCTACATTGTAGATTGGAGTAGGCCAAATCCACCCCAACACCAATTTTTGTAAGCCCACAAAATAAAAAAGGCTTTTACATTCAAAACAGTATAAAAAAATCAAAAGAAGAATAATATTTTCTGTCATATGAAAGTCATATGAAATTCAAATTTTGATATCCAGAAAATAAGTTTTATTGGCACAGCTGCACCCATTCATTTATGTGCTATTTGTGGCTGCTTGTAGGTTAAAATGACAGAACTGAGTATTTATGATAGACCATATGCCCTGAAAAGTTTAAAATATTTACTCTCAGGCTCTTTACAAAAAGAGTTTGCTGGCCCCTAACATAAGCTGGTTTGTATATCAGAATTTTAACACCAGAAAACACCTACATGATTCTGAAGCTTTTTATAAAAATTATTTGAAAGAAAGGATGATGATAGAAGATCCCAAAATAAACTACTTGAATCCTTATGCTGGCTCAACTTTTAACATAAACTCATTTAATTGGTCCACCTCCCATTGAAGCAATCCTCAAAGGCAGTGGTTCTCAGATGTGAATGTGCATCAGAATGATCTGCAGTGACCCAAGCCCAGAGATTCTGATTAGGAGATGGGGAGTGTGGCCTGAGAATTTGCATTTCTAGGAAGATCCCAAGCCAAGAAATAGTGATCAGGGCTGTATCCTTCTTTTCAGCATATGTATGTCCATCTGCATAAAAATTCATTTGCTCAGCATCAATGTATTTTCATGTTATTCTAGAAGCTGGGAAAACAAAGCTAAGTGATAAATGACTCCTTCTGAGAAGACAAAATGTAATGCTATGCAGGCAGTAAATAAATAATTAGAATAAAACCTGAGGGCAGTAACAAGAAGTATAAACTAATTCTGATTGGGACACCAATCAGTGCCTGCATGTCTGTGAAGACTTTTCAAAGGCAAATTAAGACTTACAGAATTTTGTAATGTTTCTTGAAAGAATCCATACTGAAGCTTCACCATGCTAGCCCACAGCATCTCATAAAGAAATTCTGAGAATCGGAGAAAATTTGGAAATTCTGTTCAATATTTCTTATTTCTAGGAGAAAGAAAAGAAGATCATCCTGAAAAGACTTATGGTTCTTCAAGCAGGTTGCTAATATTAGCTCCTATTTTCTGCCTTTGAAGCCTAATTAAGTCTCATTGTTGTTCTCATGTCCAAGCACCCATCATTGCACTCCTGCACTAGACCCCTCTTTGACCTTGAGACTTTTCCCTTTGTTTTTTTCTGGTTCATTCTACATGCAGTGGCCTAAAAATCTACTTTAAAAACAAATGTTCTTTTCAAATGTCGAATGTATTTTTTCATTTAAGTATAGTTGGCTTTTAAAACCTGTAATGGATCCCCTTTACTTTTTCAAAATTAACCCAAATCTTTAACAAAAGCTTTTAGGCCCCATATGATTTCTAACACCAGCCACCTTGTTCTCTTTTTAGTTTGTCCAAGGATCTAGTCTTCCTCCAGAGTTGGGGTTTTGCAAATATACTCCATAAGCCTGGCATGCTTTTCCTCTCTATATCCCTTGAACCTTTATTTGATTCTACTCACCTTTCTAATCTCAATTAGACATCAATGCCATGGAGAAGCTGTTTTTCACTGACTCCATCCCCAACCCCACTTTCAGAAACAAGAAATGACTAGTCCACACTGGTAAGCACTGAAGAAACAAAGGTCATATTGCTATAGTACCAAGGGGTGGAGGAGACAGTCAATTCTCACAGTATACCTGCCATCAAATCTACCTTCAGTTAGTTTTATATCATCAAAAATCAAATTTCGGAGTTTGAATCACATAGCCCTTGAGTTAGAGGAATGTTTGAAGCATTTTACAACCTGACCATGTTTGGGGTTAAATTGAGAAAAGGGGAACTGATATGGCTGACTAGTTAGTGGAAATTTTGCAATTAGCCTTTACAAGCAACTTGATTTGTATTTTGGGAGAGCACACACACACACTCTCTCATACACATATCATCTTCCACGGAGTTCAGCCATTTGACCTTCAGGGAAGTCTTTGGAACAATTTTCAGGAGTAATGGGAAAATTTTATTTCTTATTATTGGAAAACCCACATGCATTTCCTAAAAATCAGTATCGATCCAGAAATATGTTGGCTCAGATGGAGGGAGGGTACTGGGTGTTCAACCACAATTTCATTTTTTTTTCCCTTAACAAGCCTAACTCGAATTCTTCTCAGTGTTTTCAAAACAACACTACTTAACCTTTATATCACTCATCAGTTTGCAATTTTATATTTATGTGATAAATTGATTAATATCTGTCTCCCTAGTGGAAGGTAAGCTTCAAAGAGAATTACTTGTTTTGTTCACTATTGTGCCTTCAGATAATCCATGCTTAGTACATAGTAGGCTCTCAAAAAATACTTAATGAATGACAGAATAACTGGATGTATAATAACCTCTACCTCTGTCCATCACTCAGCTGCCATTGGTTTATAAACCGATGATGATCCCAACACCCATGTGACCCTTGAACCCTCTTCGTGACTGAGCCTCTTGTCCATCAAGTGTCTATTACTGTCCTGGACTTTGAATTGACCCTTAACCCTCACCTTCACCCACTCACTTCACCTTGTGGATGTCATAACTGCTACCTGTAATTGACTTCTTATTGACTCTTACTTTCTCCAGAAAAACTAGTCTAGGAATTACAATGTTATGTAATCTAAACATTATCATTTGACATGTAATCAACATAAAAATGATTACTGGGATGCTTTACTTTTTTTGTACTAAGTCTTAAAAATCTAGTGTGGATTTTACATCTCAGTTCAAACCAGCCACATTTCAAGTCCTCAATGGCCAGATGTGGCAAGTGCCTGCCATAGGGTACAGTGTATCTTAGTACCTCACCAGCTATTAGGTGGTACAGATGGCCACAGGTGCATGGCTTTGGGCCAGAATGCCACCTGGGGAATCATGTTGGAACACGACAGCTTCATGAGAGGGCACCTCACAGCCCTTGCCCTCGTTCTACCCTCCTGATCTCCCCTTTCTAGCTTTTCCTCTGGCTCTTTCTTCTCTTCTTCCCTCTTTCTTTCTTCTCTTTAATTTCCATTTCTTTTCTGATTGTGTTTTGACCCACACATTTCTCCCTCTACTTTTCTCTTTCTTTATTAATACAATAATTTTTCTACAATAAACTGTTATTTCTGGAACTTTCATAATTTACTGCAGAATGAGAAGGATGGTATGAAAGGCAAAATTATAATGTAAAAATTTGAGAAGTGGGGGAGTTGCACCTCAATAAAACATACATCTTTAAAGAATTAATGATTGGTCTCTAGAGTTTTAAATATAAAATGCCAGTAGTTCTGACAGGTGGTTTTTGTTTTCATTTTGTCATGAGGTTGATTTTAATAAATTGTGAGTTTACTGATACAGAAAGAAAAAATGTGCATTATTCAAGACTGGCTATCATTATACAGAAAAAGCCTTATGTTTAGATACAAAAACACTTACTTCTTTAGCCTTTTGGGTTATTCATTGTTTTCCTGGCTTATAAATTTATTCTACTTATATTTAAATTGCTGCTAATTTTACCCATACTCCATCATTTAGGACTTATGTTTGTGTTTCATAGATCACAAGATGATCACAACAAAAATGTTGACTCTTTACAACAAATCAAACATTTTAAAATGTCACATGCACTAAAGTTGAAGTGCTTCATATATGGCCTTCCACAGAGTAATGACAGTTCACATCATATGGGGGATACACTTAGGGACTGTCTAATTCACCAACAGGGATGGATGTAAATGAAAGGCTTGGAACAAAAATAGAAATACTGTGCAACCATGACTTCCCCCAGGAGGAATGTGCAAAGAAATATAAAAAGAGATTAAATGAGCTCTCCACATTTGTGTTAAGAAAGCAAATGAGTTCAGGCTTTCAAGTAATTGAAATTGACTACAGTTTGTCATTCTCTATTCATTGTCCATTCAGGACTTCCTAATGCAATAGCAAGGAAATATAACCTGTTGTCATTACATTCTTTCAAACTTTTTATTGCAGAATTTTAGAACTGTGACTCAATTCTGTTGATTCACAAATGAGGAAAGTAAGATTCAGAGGAATTTAATGTCTAATCCAAGGTCTTTTAGGAAGTTAGTGGTAGAGCCTCCATTAGAACTCCAATCCTCTGACTATGTGCAGAGCTCTTTCCAGTAGGACAAGCTTGGAGAAATCCAGCAGACAAATTGTCTAAAAGGAGGTAAACTTCTTTCATATTGTTTTTCTGACTTTTATTAACAATTGAAAATTAAATATTTGGCAAATATCTCTAGTCATTAACCAACAGTAAAATTAAGATTAATCAGAATTTCCCTGGGCATTGTACTTGGAAGACAATGACAAAAGCCTCTTAAAGGTCTCTTAATTTTTTAGTAATTTTTAAAAATATATCTTTATCGATTTCAGAGAGAAGAAGGGAGCGGGAGAGAGAGAGATAGAAACATCAATGATGAGAGAGTCATCATTGATGGGCTGCCACCTGCACACCCCCAACTGGGAATCTAGCCTGCAACCCAGGCATGTGTCCTGGGAATCAAACCATGATCTCCTGGATCCTAGGCCGACACTCAACCACTGAGCCATGCCCTGCATGGCAAAGTAATTTTATAATATCACAGTTAATAACACCATTGAGAGAAGGTAGTTATATGATAAACCATTAATATTATGTGAGAAAAATAATATGTCCTTGACAGGTTCAGTTTCCTTTATCAGTTTTTTGAAGAAGCATATTTAATCAAGATGACTCTCACAGGAATCCACTGAGTTTTATATGAATGCCCATTAAAAAATTGTTCAAAATTTTACTCCCGCTTTCTTATTTACTGAGCCATGAAAGGACTGTCTCTTAAGCACTAAACTTATTACACACTTAAAACTTAATTAATTGCATTAGTAACATAGTTGGAAATGATTTCCACTCATAAAAGCAGACATGTAAATATTTTATGATCTAGAATTATAATATAAATTATTTTACTCTCAGTTTTGTTTTCCAAAAACCTTTCCTTTTGTTTAAGTTCCCAAAGTGTCATCATATATACCACACCAGTTACCCTGACTACCCAGAAAAACATCTCCATTGTGATTTGAGAGCACCAAAAGCTCCTCTGAAAAGTATGTTCCCCACCAAATGGACCAGTTATAGCCCAAATTTCATGATTAATCTTTTGGATTAGAGTTTTAAATACTGTGTTAAAATGCAAATGTTATATGGGATGCATTAAAACAATTTTAGTGACTGGTATCTTGGTTTAAATTAGTTTATGAGAGTGGTGAGCCAGTCACTTAGCAAGACCCAAAAGAAATTAGAAATGTAGGATGCATATACTGTGCATAAGAAAAGGAAAATTGGAATTGTTATTAGCATAAGGTATGAAAGTAGGAGCCTAATGAGAGAAGTATGAGGCATTGGGTACTAAGCACTATGAATATTCAAAATCAGAGTGTGCTCTCAAACAGATATCAAGAGGAAAGACAAAAAATTTGAATAATTTCTCTGTTTTTACGCTATTACCATGAGTAAACAATTCCTCTTTCCACTGAACATAAGGATGGGTTAAATACACAAGTATGTATTCACATTATTTACTTGAAACATTTGTTTATTTTTTCACCTTCTAATCTATAACTTAATAATAAAGTCAAAAG